>NC_057801.1:81257076-81259489 GCF_018294505.1 Triticum aestivum | reverse complement strand
CACAGCCACCCGCGCCGCCGTCGCCCTCACCACTGCAACCGCCGGAGCCCCGCCGATGCTGCCCCGCCCCGCCGGAATCCTGCCGGAGGTAGCCACCACCGCCGCCACCGTTTCGTCATCTTTTTCAGTTAACCGTTCGTTTTTTTAGAAAAACCCTAGATCTATTTTTTAAATATATTGGTTCGGTTTTTTTGGTTTAGTTGTTTAGCGAGCGTCCGCTCGTCCATTCGTTTTAACGAACACTATTCACCATTTAGGTTCACACAACGAATGTTTGTTCGTTAGTCTGTTCGTCTCGTTTTATTTTCTAGGGTTTTATTTGCGATTATTTTCGATCGTGATTTCTGGCCTGATCTTCGTTCTAGTATAACTTTTTGCTCGTTTATCCAAATTATATGAAACCAGCGCCTAAATCTTCGTCTTGAAGCCCTCTTTCTGTTTAACAAACTTCACCATGATTTTGGTACTGTAAAATTTGACTTTAGTCCAGATTAGTAAAAAAATCTTGTTTCATTCATAGTTTGAGTTTCGTTGCTCCGTTTGATTTGATTCTTTTTGCAAACTAGAGTTCTTCAGTAGAACTTTCTGGTTAGATCTTCTTCTTATTTGAGTTTTACCCGTGCTTCTTGTTTGAGTGCTTATGTATGCTATTATTTGTTTGTGATAGAATTCCCGGAGTGCAAAGCGTGCTACTACGAGTCTCTAGGTTTTGCGGATCATCAGCAAGGCAAGTAACACTTTGATCATATCCCTTTATTACCCAGTTTTTATGCTAGTTTCAAACCTCAAACATTTCATGGTTAGGATCTGAATAACATGTGGGTTTGGGAAGTTAATGATGAGGTAGAACCTATTGCCCTTTTATTATCACACCTTTGGGAGTTACTTCTATGTTATGCTTAGGATAGCTATGCTATGCTTGTAGACGTGGATTGGGTGAGTGTATCCAAGACAGATGTGAGAATTGTTAATTAATGGTTAACTTAAGGTGGCTACTTAAATACACATCTGGGTGGATTGGTTGTGGGCACCTGGAGAATCCAGTGTTGTCCTAGGATATCCCAGAGAACCCTTGTGATCATCCTACGGTTCGCCACCCAGGCTCAAAGGGATCATAAGATTATTCATGCTGGAAACTTCCGTGTGCAGCCACAAGCCATTATGGGCTCTGGCATAGTTGACTATGTTGCGTGAGCTCTTGAAGAGGTAGACTAGCAGATGTAGGGGATGTGGGTGATATTGTCTACCCGAAGTAGAGAGTTAATGTTTCTGAAAGACTGTGTCTCGGTCATCCATTTCTCAAACATCTTGAAGTGCGAGAAATTCAACGGAGGAGATCGAGTCTTGTGGGTCAAAGTGTGCAAACCTCTGCATAGTGTACAAACTAATCATGGTTAGCCGTGCCCCCGATTATGGACAACTTGAGTATCTGGTTCTTGGATTATCATGTTGATCTCATCACTCTAAGAAAATTTTGTTGGGTAATTGATATTGTTTAATTGGGATTGAGTTGGAGGATCCTTCTCAATGTTTAACAACCACCATGATAGTTAAATAAAATATATTCCTTTGTTGTAGGAAAAAATTGGCTTTATGCAAAAACAGTAACCATAGAGCTTTTCCACCAGCCATATATGCATGTAGTGATAGCATTTATTGTGTTCAGTACTCTATGTGTTACATTGTCAGCATATTCCATGTACTGACCCATTTCGGGCTGCAACATATCATGTTGCAGACTTTTCAGACGACGAGTAAGGTGTCATAGGTCGTTGTCGTTCACTCAGCTATGCCGTTGGAGTTGATGGACTCGCTTTATCTTCAAGCCTTCCATTGTTATCTTATTTAGATGGCCTTAAGCCATATTATTGTAATAAGTTCTCTTTTGAGACATTCGATGTAATAAGTGTGTGATTGAGACTCTGTTATAAATCCTCAAGTACTGTGCGTGTTAGCATTACTGATCCAGGGATGACACTGATGCACAGAGACTAGACTGTTTGAGGTCCGGTCGCTACAGAAGCGCCAAAAGAGCATCTACTCGCCTGAAACCACGTGAGACCAATGTTTGGTAGTACAAGTAAATTACTTTTCTAATAACTCTGACCCATGAAACCTACTGGCCCGACGTCCAAAGGTCTAAACCGAGGTAGGTTTGTAGCTTCATCTAGACGCCACACAACTGCCTCCGAAAAACATTCATACACAATGGCCGCCTAAGCACACATGCGTGCGGCTGAAATCGCTCCCGCCCACTATTTGGGACACCTGGGATTACCATCCTACCCCCGACCCGAAGTAGGTCCCAAATTTAAGAGGAGGGCAAAGTTTGTACTTTCCCCAAATTTCAAACAAGCGCGTCCCATCTTTTGTTTAAAAAAGCCAAAAACAAGCGCGTCCCAGACCGAAACAT
>NC_057801.1:81060764-81256679 GCF_018294505.1 Triticum aestivum | reverse complement strand
TTTGTACTCGGTGGGTGCAAAAACTACCTCTCCACCAGCCATGAAACCCCGGTGTCCTCCATCCGCCACCCCATCCCATCCATCGATCACCGCCCTCCTCCGTCATGCCGGAGCTGATAACCCGACATCGTCGTCCACCGCAACCTCAACCGCAACGCCCTCCATGACTAGTAGTTGAAGACGAGGCCGAGCCGTCTGTACCCGAGCCAGTTCAACCATGCCGTCCTGAGCCTCACCGCTGCCTGCTCCAACTTCGTCACAGTCCACCACACCGGAGTTGTTCCTGCTACGCCGTCCTTCGCCGCCTCGGATCTGCTTCCCCTCCATCGAGATACAGCCACAGTCAACAATTTGGCCATGGGTTTGTCCAAGGATCCACCGTCCTCCAAAACATCGGTTCCCCAGGAGAAAAAAGAAGATCGCCGCGACATATGGAGGAGACCACACTAGCAACCGATAATGGTACTCCTCTTTCCTTATTCGTGCAAATCTTACGTGTCTGCTTTCATGGTATTCATCCCATAGTAGACACTAGTTTACTGCTTCTTCTTGATACTAGATGTTCCTAGTAACTCGTGATGCACAAGGTTTCTCCTCATATACTATTTCACCTTAGCTAGAGGTCCTTCGCCCCCCTGGATTTCAATTCCTAGTCAGTTGATTCCCAATTAACGGAAGCATTCCCCGGTGTAATAGGAGCTAGTCTGCCTATTACGCCGGGGAAGTAGCGCCTCGGTGTTTATCTTAGGGGTGTGTGGGGCCTAGAGTTGCTGGCGCCCGATCTGGAGGTCGGCCGAGATTAAAGGGATGGCTTGGGGGCGCTGCCTAGCACAGCGGTGGTGTGATGTCGAGGGGAGGGCGGGGCGGTGGAGCCAGGGTTCTGGGTCAGTGGTCACTGGCGGTTCGAGAAAGATCATCAACGGTGACTGGAGGGAGGTAGACGAAGGCCATCTGCCCGTTCCTTATAGATTGGACGGTTCCTAAAAAAATCGACTGACCTAATTATTTTCAGTCGACTATTATCTTGATATGACCACATGTGGTGGTGTGCTGGAGGAGTACCTACATTTCCTGTGCTCATATATTACAAAATCATACGGAGTAGAATCTAATTTTGTTTGCCATGCAATGTTGTAGAGCTATCATATGTCTCCTATCATTTATTTTTTAGCCACCTGCTATCTGCTACTTTTACAGTGCACTAGTTCTGCACACACTTCACCCATACTCTCACTATTGTGTTTTTATGCAAGGGCATTTCAAACTCCGCCTTGAGAGAAGCAGAAAAGAAAACAGACAAGTCGCTCCAACTTCGTATGCGGGTAGGCAAGACATGTTACAGTGTTATAAAGGGTGCAGTGTTAGTAGATTGAGACGGTAAACGTAGCTCTAAAGTTGATGACCTCACTCGCAATGAACCACCATCCCAGGTGCTTGCTTTAACTTCACGGTGTCATATGTGGTTGTATGTTCCATATGGTGTCTAGCTTGTATTCGAAAGGCCAAAGTCGGTCTTTATTAAGATAAGGAAAAATAATTTTTACATGAACCACCATCTCGTGAGCACCAGAAGACAAATAGCTAGTCAGGGCACTGGCCGAGCCAGTGACAAGCCCAGCAAAGACATGCATCACCTGGAAGCCAACTCAAAAGCCACGATGGTGGCGAAGCAGCCCGCCTCCCACAAGGCTCTCAAGTCCTAGATGATCATGCTCACCACTCCAGCCGGATGTCTAGCTTGTATTGCTTCCAATTTGGTTAAATTGCATCTACTTAGCTTACACATTATACCTTTGAATATGACATGCCTTTCTATTTTTGGTACATACTAGTACATCTGTCTATTAACCATGTTCTTACATCAAACTAATGTTCTTGTGTATCCCTCATCAATCACCTATGATTAGGCAGTCAGTCAAGTGGACTACTGTGAGTAAAGATCCTCATTTAAAGAATGTAGCATCAGCCTTCCGACATGATTCTCAAGAAATAACAAGGCTAGATGAAGATAGTGAACATAGCTCTGTAGTTGATTACCGCATTTCCCCTACACTAGCATCGCAGGTGCTTGCTCTAACTTGGCAGCGTGATATGTGGTTGCATGTTGCATATGGTGTCTAGATTGTAATTCTTCCAATCTGGTTAAACACATGTGCTATTATGCTTAGCTTATACATTATACATGTTAATGTGACATGCCTTCCTGTATTTAGTACATAGTACATCTGTCTATTAATCATGTCCTTACATAAAACAATTGTTTTTTTGTATCTCGCATCAATCAATATGACGAGACACCTTTGGTATGCAGTGTGATATTAGTTGCATCCTTCATATGATTTATAGCATGCGCTGCTTCTAATTTGTTGAAATGCCATTTATGATGGGACGCTTTTAACTTGGCAGAGTCATATTGGTTGCATCTTTCATGTGGTGTTTAGCTTGCATTGATTCTTATTTGTTCGAATGGTTTCTGCTTAGTTTACACAAACAGTTGTGAACATGCCATGCCGTCCTGTTTTTCGTACATATTCCATCCGGGTATCATGTGTTTGCCTTACATCAAAGTAGTGATTGTCAGTATCATGCACGAATGAGGTCTGAAGAGAGAATTTTATTGCTTTTTCTTGTCGGGTTTACTTGACAATTCAAAATCAATAAAGCGGAAGGAAGTTAGCAAGGCAGCGGATAAAGGTGATCCTTCCAAACGGTTTGCAAGACAACACATGCATAGACACTCAACGTAGCTGTGTTGGTGATGAGCACGTCTCCCCTAGTGCACCATCATAGGTGCTCCCTCTAACTTGGCACTATTACATGTGGTTGCATGTTATGTGTGATGTCTAGCTTGTATTGCTTCTAATTTTGTTGAATTCCATCTGCTTACTTTACACATTATACTTGTGAATAAGACATGTGTTCCTGTTTCTAGAACATACAATATCTTTCTATCACACCATGTTCTTACATCAAATTACTACTGTTGTGTAACCTGCAACAATCACTTATGATAAGACACGTTTGAATTGGGAGTGTGATATAGGTTACATCTCGCATTCTTTTCTAGCTTGTACTACTAATTTGTTGAAATGGTACTATGACGAGCTAGTTTTAACTTGGTAGAGTGATATTCATTTCATCTTTCATATGGTGTCTAGATTTCATTGCTTCTAATGTTTTGAAATGCCTTCTCCTTAGTTTAGACATCATAAGCTATGAATATGCAATGGCACAAATGACGAGAGACCTCTAACTTGGTAGTGTGATGTTGTTTGTATCTTGCATATGATTTATTTCTTGTACTGCTTCACATTTATTTAAACGCCATTTATGATGAGACACTGTTAACTTGGCAGAGCGATATTTGTAGCATATTTTATATGGTGTCTACCTTCCATTGCATTGCTTCTAATTTAGTGAAATGTCTTCTGCTTAGTTTACACATCATAGTTCCGGTTATCTCTTCCATCCTGTTTTTCGTACATATTACATCCTCCAATCATGTGGTTGTCTAACATCAAAGTTTAGTTCGTCGGTATCACGCTTCAATTTGTACTGAAGAACTAAATTGTTATTCGTTTTTCTTGTTGGCTTGACTTAACATGGCACAGAGAAAGAGGAAGAAACACAGAATGATAGGGAATGGGAAGCGGAAGAATCCTGCAGATTCTGCTGGTACTGATGGTGCAATAAAAGGCCAAAGTCTAGCGGAAAATTCTACAAACAGGATATCTCGTGCTACACGAGCTGCAGAACAAGCCAAACAGAAACAAATAGCTGCCACAAACAAACAGAGACAGCCCTAGTTGTTGCAACACCTTCCATAGTACTACCAGCTACACGAGTTACTCGTGCGTCAACTGAGCTAGCAGCACGTTCCCAAGCTCCCTTGCCACCTGACACTACTTCCCTAGCACTCTTAACACAAGACGAGTTGGCAAGATCAGATGAACCTTGTGAGCTTCAACAGCAAGAAGGTAGTTGCTGGAGTCAAGTTACAGTTGCATGCTTCTTTATATGTAGTCTCACATTTTGATGTACACTAACACTTCCTATGTTCGTTGTTGGAATAGAACCTAGGCGCAAGAGGAAACAAACATCAGGGATAATGCTCGATAGGTTAACTAAATCTAAAGTTGGAAGAATGGA
This sequence comes from Triticum aestivum, assembly GCF_018294505.1. Taxonomy (NCBI): domain Eukaryota; kingdom Viridiplantae; phylum Streptophyta; class Magnoliopsida; order Poales; family Poaceae; genus Triticum; species Triticum aestivum. Next base: position 81,252,530 of record NC_057801.1, on the reverse strand, counting down.
GCTCCGTTTTGAGGCAGGTTTAAAAATGCCACGTGATGCTACAAAGTCAGCCAAGTTAGTATCAGAGGCAGCGGTTGTCGTTAGGTGTCATGTACGTATCCTCCCAACATGCATTCAGTACAAGAATGACAAAGACGAAACCCAGTTTTACACCTTCCTCGGCCATTTATCTGTAAATATGGTTATGTATGGAAACTAGTAATATCATCTTGCTCTATCCCATACTTTCTAGGTTGCTGATAATGAGACTCCCATAATTTTCAACAGAAGAGGTTCAAGTTGGATAGCCAAGATGATGCAACCAGACAAGCTTGAACCCATGTTTTCAAGTCTCTCTGTGACAGTATCGGTATAACTTGAGGAAAAGTCATTTTAAAGGCAAGGCTAATAGTGAACTTGCCCAAACATCTCCAGTGGAAAATATATCGGATGAAGACTGGAGAGGCATCGTTAAACACTGGTCTGGTCCGAAGTATCAGGTACGTTATATATATGTGATCAAATCACATGTTGAAGTCCTATTTACACATGTGCCACACAAATCTATCTTCTTGTAGGTGAACTGTTCACAGAACAGGGCCAACCATACGAAAGTGAAATTCCAACAGACGACGGGATCTCGTAGCTACATTTCACACTGTGAGGCTCTTGTAATTAGCTGCTGTTTCGCTCTTTTCGTTGTACCATATTATCATATCTATATTGACTTGTTCCAAATGCAGAGGAAAGCCCACAAGGACCAAAAAGTACCTAAACCAAATGTTGTGGAAATCTTTAAGGACTGTCACACCAGCAAGAAGAAGGGCATGACTACACCAGTCAAAGCCGTTGTTGTAAGTCCTTATTCCTCATGCCTTTTAACTACTACATAATCTGACTTGTGCCTTGAACTGCATGGTTTGCAGCTAATGTCTATTACTCTTTTCAATTTTATACACAATTTTCTTAGTGTATCATTGCACCTTACAAGGTTTAAAAGTGAGGAGTGTTGTTCCTTTGATCTTGACCTGTAATCTAGTTCCGTGCTGGACTTCCCCACACAATGTTACAATTGCATGTTTGTCTATTCTCAGTTGTTTTGTGATATGAATGATGTCATACTATGCTTGTCGTATTATAAACTTCGTCTATTTATCCTTTGCCCTCAATATACAATGTGAAGAAATAGACAATACATTAGCGATGGTACATGATCATATGTTTGGAACCTGGTTTTATTATGTACTTTGCAATAATATACAACTAATATTTTACATGGGTTCACCAGAATAAGTTCTGTATATAGACCAAAGCTATTTTGTTTGGTTTTGCTGCCTCCTTAATATCTTCTGTTCTGGTACTACTAATGTAAAAACTTAACTTTTCAGCAAGCTATCGAAAAAATGGTGGAACCACCACCTTCTGAAGGTGGCGAGGTGGGTCAGTACCTGTCCCTTAATAGTGCCAAAAGCACGTTCCTACGTAATACTGGGTTGGTTGTTAAGGCAATGTCGTCCAAACTGCCTCATGATCAAGATATGCAAGCTCCAAACAATGATATATCTGCGCTCCAGACACAAGTCCATTCCCTAATAGAGACCCTTTGTGAAACAAGGAGAGACATTGTTCGATGTTGTCAAGATATGCATGGTTTTGAAACCAGACTATCAGACATTTGCTATGTTCTTTAGGAGCCTAGGAGAAATCAAGGCGAAGGTTATGGTGCTCCATCGGATAATACAGCATGAAAACGTAACAGTCAGGTCAAATGAACTGAGCTTCTGAACTTCTGGTGGTGCATTTATATGCTAGACTATTAACTTTTATGCCAACCTTCCTTTTGTTTTATAGTTGTAATTTGTTTTGGTGCAATAAAAAATTGTTCTTAACATGTAGCCACCGGCTGAAGAAAACAGCAACCATTTTTGTATAGTGTAGGGTGTTCCCTATATTTGCACTGGTGGCGATCTTTGATGCCGAGTGGATGTAATCTGTGCAATCGCCTTAATAGCCTAGTATTAGTTTTGGGCTTATTTATTTCCTAGTCTTCTTTTTCCCTGGTTTGCAAGTGGCTTCAACAACCATGGGCCATATACGGACCGTGGTAACCTTGACCCTGCTACAGGTCGTAGGATCCATGGGTCTCCTATGGGCCGTCGATAAATGGGCCTCCAACAGGGTTGTAGATTCGGTGGGCCTTGGGCCATCGGATAAATCGGTTTACATGGGCCGTAAAGGGGCGTAATTTGTATCGACCTAGCATGGTAACAGGTCGTTAACAGGCCGGAGGACAGCAAAAGCTTAATTCTGTCACAGGCATAATGGGTCATTAATGGGCCGGAATATAGGACGGGCTGGAAACGGCGCAACGGGTTAACAGGCCAAAAACGGGCTGACTCTTGCCACGGGCCGAATTTGGCCCATTAGGGGAACTGGCCAGTAACAGGATGGAAGTAATCGAGGGCCGGAAAGGAGCCCAAGAACGTATGGGCCGTCAATAGGCCGAAAGCTAACACGGGCTGGAAATGGCCCATGTGAATCATGGGCCGTTAACGGGTACAAAGAAATTTACTGTTCATTATGGGCTAGTGTCACCGTGGGCCTCTAAAGGGCGTAAAGATACGAAGGCCTCATGTGGGCCAAAAGACGTCGTGGACCATACATGGGCCAAAAGTGAAATGGGCTGGTGTTATATTCGATGGCCCACATGATGTTGTTGGGCCGATTTCCATTAGGCCCTAACAGGCCTTGAGTTACCGGGCCATAAAATGGGTTATTTGTGAAGAGACTGTTAACAGGCTTTTCATGGGCTAGCCCGCTAACTTTCGACCAAGTCAAACGGGCCGGCTTTGTAAGCTAAATGGGCCAGTGGTGGGTCGTCGCACATGTCGACATATCATAGGTGCCTATCTGACCCACTGACGAGCTGACACGTGTTTCATCCTGCCAATCAGATTTTTACATGTGGAAATTTCCCATTGGTCCGTGCTGTTAACGGGTTATCGGATCCAAAACCCGACCCAATAGCTTAATGGCGTTCCGTTATGGTGGATGCCACATGTCGTCACCCTTGACGAAAGCACTTCTGTGACGCGCGATTTATTGTCATGGAAGTGGACACTTCCGTGATGATAATTTGGTAATGTCATGGAACACTTCTACGACAACACAGGTATGACTATCTTGATTCTGTCACAAAATCGTCATGGATGTACATGCATGACAAAAAACGCGACGTACTATGACAAACATGTATCATCACGAAGTGTATTTTTTTGTAGTGCATTTTAATAGCATGTTGGCATGCAAGGTAAACCATTATAAACTCCTAGATAATTAAGCATGGGATGAGTAACTATAATCTCTAGTTGTCATTGCAAACATGTTTCATTCATAATAGGCTGAATCAGGAATGATGAACTAATCATATTTACAAAAACAAGATAGGTCGAGTTCATACCATCTTTTTCTCATCTCAATCATTTCATCATATATCGTCATTATTTCCTTTCAGTTGCACGATCAAACGGTATGGTTAATAATAATAGTGCACATGCATTGGACTAAGCTGTAATCTGCAAACATTTAATTCAAAGGGGAAGACAAGGTAATACAGGCTCTTGGTTAGATCAACAATAATGCACATGAGAGCCACTCATCATTTTCATCATGGTCTTCTCCTCTCGACCCCCAAAGAAAAGAAAAGAATTTCAAAGAAACACACTAAAATGTTTTTGGAGTTTTTGTTTTTCAGTAGAAAGGAAAACAAGAACGAGAAAAACTATTTACACGGGAAAGCTCCCAACAAGCAAAAGAAGAACGAGAAATCTTTTTCGGTTTTCTTTAAATACTACTACTAAGCATGGAAAGTAAACTAGGTAGAAGCTACAACTAATTTTTTTGGTTTTTCTCAAAGTTCTGCAAACACACAAGAAGAAAACACGAAAAGAAAATAAAGTAGCATGGATAATACAATGAAAAAGTATGAACACCGACAACTAGAACGAGTGTGTGAACATGAATGTAATGTCGGTGAGAAATACGTACTCCCCCAAGCTTGGGCTTTTGGCCTAAGTTGATCTAATCCATTGGATCAAAGTAGCCCTCTTTGGTGTAGTGAGGAGGATCCTCGGGGTTCCACTGGTTAGCGAGCTCCTGCGGACACCACTGATAAATAGACTCCTGATATGGATCAGGTGATGGCTCCGACTCCGGGTCAGGGGATCGTGCCGCCCTCCAATATGCGTGAATATCCACGGGCAAAACAACATGCCTGCCTGAATGAAGATCGAACAAAGTAGGTGCAGGCAAGGTAACAATCTGAAAATTATCCTCGTCAAATATCAGGTTATAAATAAGTATCTTTTCCTTGTCATAACGAAGAAAATCATGTGCTACCATACTTTGATAATCTAAGTAAATAGTGGGCAACAACTTTTCTTCTTTCTCATAGTGTCTAATAGGTATCTCAAAATATTTAGCAAGACAAGAAGCATAGATACCTCCAAAAATGGGGCCCTTCGTACGGTTTAAACTCAACCGTTTAGCAACCATAGCGCTTAAACTGAAAGTTTTATCACAAAGTAAAGCATGGCACAAAATGGCAAGGTCAGGAGCACCGAGGCCCCCACGGTTTCCATGACCAACTAAACATCAAGTAGCAAATATTAAATAGTAGCACAGAACAGAAAAATGTATACTAGTAGTTCTTACATCCGACATTTTTCTCCTTTCCCCTACAATAATTTCATTAATAAAATCTCCCACATCACTAGGATGTGGTTCCTCGACGCTGCCCGCAAAAGGTAATTTGCAAACCCCACAAAAATCATAGAGCGACATCTCCTTATACTCATCATATAAATAAAATTCTACCAAGGGTCACGATCTCCTAGCATGAAGATCGAAATTTTGCTTGAAAGTATTAGTGAGTAGTAGATACTGATCATACTTATCATGGATAAAGTCGGTGATGCCTGCATTCTCAGCCAGGTAATAGAAATCTTCATAAATTCCGGCTATCTTCAAGAATGCATCACATCACCATTCACGCGGTCAGACCTCTGCGATACGATGAAGGTTGTACTTGGGTTTTTCATTCTCTTCATCCTCTTTTTCCTTTGAACCCCGGCTCGAGGAGCCTCTCAACAATTTCCTCAACATTTTCTTTCTCTAAAAAATTCTGAAATTTTTAGTGACTCAAAATAGAAGTGAACCAAACTCAACAAGATTGATAGCAACTACTCCCACAAGTGCCTAGAGACTATATCATGCATTAGAACTACCTTGGACCATATAAATTTAACATGCAAGCTCAAGAACAGGGTCACCTCAGCAGCAAAAATTTGCAATAAATAAAGCACTAGAACTAAAACTAATTGGACCATTGGAGGAGTCATACTAAAGAATAATCCCCCAAAGCAGTTTTATGAATGGAGCTTTGAGCAAGGAGATCGAAAATAGCAGAAAAATGAGCAAGAACACGAGTTTGAGCTACAAGATGATTTTTTCTGGAGGAAGACGAAGTGGATCGGTGCTGGAATAAGTGGAGGCGGCCACGTTGGGCCCATGAGGCAGGGGGTGCGCCCTCCACCCTCGTGGCACACTGGTGCATCCCCCTGGTGTGTTCTGAGTGCCAGAAATTCTCAAATATTCTATAAAAAATCATACTAAATTTTCAGGGCATTTGGAGAAAATTTATTTTCGAGGTATTTTTTATTGCATGGATAATTGAGAAAAGAGATAGAAAATATTATTTTTGCTTTATTTATTCTAAATAACAGAAAGTAGAAGGAGGGTACAGAAAGTTGTGGCTTCTAAATTCATCCATCTCATGCTCATCAAAAGGAGTCCATTAACAAGGTTGATCAAGTCTTGTTAACAAAATTCTTCTGAATGACATGAAACCGGAGAATTTTCGAATAACACTAGGTTACCTCAACAGGGATATGCATGTCCCCAACAATAAGAATATCATATTTCTTCTTGACTGTAGGAAGGGGGAATTCAAAACCTCCAATAGTGATAGTTGAGATTTTTCCAATAGAATTGGTACTATGAACTTGAGGTTGTTTCTTCGGAAAGTGTACCGTATGCTGATTACCATTAACATTAAAAGTGGCATTACTTTTGTTGCAATCAATAACAGCCCCTGCAGTATTCGGAAAGGGTCTACCAAGGATGATCGACATACAATCGTCCTCAAGAATATCAAGAATAACAAAGTCCGTTAAAATAGTAACGTTTGCAACCACAACAGGCACATCCTCACAAATACAGATGGGTATAATAGTTGATTTATCATCCATTTTCAAAGAGAGTTCAATAGGTGTTAACTTATTCAAATCAAGTCTACGATATAAAGAGAAAGGCATAACACTAACACTGGCTCCAAGATCACATAAAGCAGTTTTAACATAGTTTCTTTTAATGGAGCATGGTATAGTTGGTACTCCTGGATCTCCAAGTTTCTTTGGTATTCCACCCTTAGAAGTGTCATTAGCAAGCATCATGGAAATTTCAGCTTCCGGTATCTTTCTTTTATTTGTAACAATATCTTTCATATACTTACCATAAGGATGCATTTTAAGCATATCAATCAAACGCATACGCAAAAACATAGGTCTAATCATTTCAGCAAAGCGCTCAAAATCCTCCTCATCCTTTCTCTTGGATGGCTTAGGAGGAAAAGGCATGGGTTTCTGAACCCATGGTTCTCTTTCTTTACCTTGCTTCATAGCAATGAAGTCTCTCTTATCATAACGTTGATTCTTTGATTGTGGGTTATCAAGATCAATAGCGGGTTCAATCTCTATATGATTATTATTACTAGCTTGAGCATCAACATGAACATCATCATTAACATTATCACTAGGTTCATGTTCATCACTAGATTGTGTTTCAGCATCAGAAATAGAAATATCATTGGGATTCTCAGGTGTGTCAATAACAGGTTCACTAGAAGCATGCAAAGTCCTATCAGTATTCTTTTTCTTTTTATTAGAAGGACTAGGTGTATCAGTATTAATTCTCTGGGAGTCTTGCTCAACTCTCTTAGGATGGCACTCAGGATAAAAAGGTTCCTGAGTCATTTTACCACCTCTAGTCATAACTCTAATAGCATTATCATTGTTCTTATTATTCAACTCATTGAGCAAATCATCTTGTGCCTTAAGTACTTGTTCTACTTGAGTTGTAACCATGGAAGCATGTTTACGAATAAGTTTAACATCACTTCTAACTCTAGACATATAATCACTCAAGTGTTCAACCATATAAGCATTACATTTCAATTGTCTACCAACATAAGCATTGAAGTTTTCTTATTTAACAATAAAATTATCAAACTCATCCAAGCATTGACTAGCAGACTTATTATGATGAAATATCACCTTCATCAAATCTATAGAGAGAATTTACCTTTACTACCTATGTCGGGTTATCTAGACCATGTATTTCTTCAATAGGCAGTAGATTCTTAACATCTTCAGCTTTAATACCTTTTTTTCACAGATTTCTTTGCCTCTTACATATCTTCAGGACTAAGAAATAGAATATCCCTATTGGGGAAGCTGATCCACAAACACCTATGGGGACCGGCGGACCGAGCCCCTTTCGATTCGGTGGGGGGGCGGAGATCGCACGAAGAGCGGATCGAGGCGAAGCACACGAGCAGTTTACCCAGCTTCGGAGCTCTCCGGAGAGATAATACTCCTACTGCTGCTTGTCTGATTGTATTGAGTTCTTGCTCGGGAGCGCTGAGTGCTACAGTACACACGAGCTGCTAACGAGACCGAGCGTGAGTGTTTTCTGGCCTTTCTTCCCCCCTCTACGTTGCGCATGGGCCTCCTTTTATATGCTGAAGGGGTCACCGACAGGTGGCAACGTAGTCAAGGGTAAAAATGGAAAAGGAGTTGCGGTTGGTACAACTACCTGTACAGTGTATCCTACCTAACCCAGATGGCAGGGGACAAAGGCATTAAATGCCCGTCTGCGTCGCCCAAACAATGCAGAAAGGGACCGTTAGGGACGCCACCGCTCGCCATGATGGCAGTCTTGTCAGCGTCGCTTGCCACTGCGCACCGCTGGCTGCACAGCCTCTTGCCACGCGCGCCTGGAAAGACCCCAAGGCGACACGTTGGTGGATGTGCTGGAGTGTGGGTGCAGAGTGGTAGCCTGCCGCGGCAAGCGCCTTGTCGCGGCCTTTGTCTTGTCGCGTCTGGGAGCTTGTCGCTCACTGGGCCTTGCCGGGATGCATGGCGCGTCGCGGCAAGTTCCTTGAGATGCCTTGGTTGGCCTTCCCGGCAAGCTCCTCTTGCCGAGGCCTTGTCTCCTTGGCATGAATACTTTGTTCTTGAATGGCTCCAAAGGAACCACGGAGGACCTTGGCGGTCACCCGGCAAGCCTTGCCGCGGGGCGCTGCAACTGCCCGTGCACAAGTTCGGGATACTAGGGTACCCCTACTATAGTACACCGACAGGAGCCCCCGGGCCTGGGCCACACACGATGCCGAGCGCTATTGGCCGAGGCCCAAAACAGGGCATGGGTACGCGCGGCCTGGGTTACGCCGTATCTTACTCCGTATCCACCGCGCCCTCCCCCAACGGCACGCATCGAATGCGGCGTCGTGGGAGAGATCGTGGGTGGTTTCTTTATTTGGAAGGGCGAAACGTCCGCCCCCTCCCTCTTTATAAGCAGGGGAAACAGGGGCAGTTCGTCCATCTCGCCGGTTGTTACTCCAATTTCACAAATCTCCGCCGCTCCCTCCTTCTTCCCGAAGCTGAAAGAGAGCAGCGCTCCGCCCCCCATTGCCACCAGCACCACCAACGCCGTCGATCTCCCCCACCACCTCCGCCATGGCCCCGAAAGCCGACAAGGGGAAGGGCGTGAAATCGGTCGAGGCGCAGCGGCTCGCGGCGCTGTGAAAGGAGCGGGCCATCTTCCCCCCTCAGCTTGCCGCGAAGGAGCTGAGGGAGTACTACTACCTCTTCTGGTCGACGGAGACGCGAGCGCATCCGCGCACGAAGGTACTCCTGGCTGCCGCTTCGGAACTGGCTCCAAATGGATACCCTTTCTTCGCGCTGTTCTTCTACTGCGGGCTCTGCCCGCCCTTCTCTGAATTTTTCTGTGACATCATGAACACCTACGGGTTCCGCCTCCTTGACTTCACCCCCAACGCCGTTCTGACCATGGCAGTTTTCGCGCATCTCTTTTTCGCCACTTCTTTATGCCCCGAGTCGAGAGAGGAGAGCCTTTATCCGGCGAAATCGCTTGGATCTCGAGAGTCGGCAAGAAGGAAGCTTATCTGGAGGGAGAGCTCCGCAGCAAGTGGGAGGAATGGAGAGCAGAGTGGTGCTGGATTGTCGAGGAGAACCCGCAGCCATTTACCGCCCTGCGACAAGCCCCAATAGCGCGCGACAACGATTGGAGCAACGTGGCCCCGGAAGACAATAGGGTGAAGATTGCCGTCACCCGGATCCTTCGCCTCAGGCTTGCCGGGCTCACCGTAGGCGCCGTTGGCGCAGATTTTCTTCGCTGCCGCATCGCCCCCCTGCAGGAGAGGAGGAGACCCGCCTGGGAGTTCCAGAACTCGACGGATATCATGAGGCTGCGCCCGGGCCTCAACTTCAACTTCACTGTCCTGGAGCTGGACGCGATGCTCCTGGAACTGTTCAAGCGCGATCCTCAACATCCATTCATGTTGCCGAGGGGTATCGTTCCGTTGTGCAACAACTCCTCGCTCGACCGCATCCATGCAATGATGCCGCTGTGCGATTCGCATGGAATTGTCCCGACTTGGCAAGAGCCGGCAGACACTGTCATGCAGGAGTTCTTTGACGGCTTGGTTGAAGTACCGGTCCGCTCCGACGAGCAGAAGAGCCTTACTCGCGACACCACAGATGCGGAGATGCAGCGCATCGCCACTAGGCTGGAAGAGGCGGCGGCAGCCGGTGCCGCGGGTGAGTTTGGATTCACCGTGGAGGAGGCAGAGGCAGCAGAGGCGGCAAGCCTTACCGAGTGCGAGGAGTTTGCCGGCGAGGAAGAGCTTGTCGGGCCCGAAGATGAGTCGAGCGAGCCCGGCGAGGGAGAGCTTGTCGGACCCGAACCTTCAGACAGCTTGCCGCAAGCGGAGCCCCCAGCTCCACCAAGAAGGCGTCTCCGCAAGGCCGTGGATGTAGCGGGGCGGCAGACAGGTCAACAGCCGTCGTGCCGCGTGACACGCTCTACCGCGGCAAGCACTGTTGCCGCGGGAGCGCCTCACACCGCTACGGCAACTGGAGCGGGGTCTTCCCGGTCCACCGCTACTGCTCCTGCCAAGCGGACAAGGGAACCTACTCCTCTGCCTCGTCGCACCGGAGGCGAGCCGGACTTCGATCTCTCCGCGCTCAGCTCCGACGAGGAAGAAGAAGAGTAAGATTCTTTGCCGTTCTTGTAGATCTTCAATTTTTTTTGTTTTGTCTTGTATCTGATTTGCTTTACTCCGAACCCATTCCTTTTCAGGACCCTGGCCCAGAGAGCGGCGAAGAGAGCCAAGGTCCCGGTGATTGTCATCGAGGACGAACCCACCGCGACAACAGAGGGCGTGTCCGAGACCATCTTGCCGAACCCGGCAACTTTTCCCCAGCGCAGCCCCCAGCGCAGCCCCCAGCGTGAGTATATAGTTTTACTTCATGCTGTCAGGCGCGCATGGTTGCTCTTTCTTTGCTGATATCTGACTGTTGGTTTGTGTAGGAGCAGAGCAGCCTCACCAGGAGGGCCCGGAAGCCGCTCCCGAAATGCCATCTGCTTCGACTACACCGCCAAGGGAGGATTCCCCGGCAAGGGAGCGTTCTCCGGCAAGGGAGAATTCTCCGGCAAGGGATAGTTCTCCGGCAAGGGACAGCACTGGCGACCCCCCGGTGGCTGAGACCATGACCGCAGATCCTAGTGCAGGTAATCTTCTTGCTTGAAAACTTCCCTTGGGTTCTTCTTCTTCCGATTTTCTTTTTTGAGTATTTGCTTGACTTTTCTCCTTTTTCGGTTCGTCAGATCCATCTGCCGCGGAGCCAATGGAAACCGAGGTTGCCGGCGAGGAGAACGCGCGTAGCAACACCGACGACGCTGTTGCCACCGAAGGAGAGGCCGGCGCTGATGATCCCGCTGGCGAAGAGGCCGCCAAAGCTGCCGCCGCAGAAGCTGACGAGGGATCCGGCGATCGCACTGACGGCCCCGAGACCGCAGGAGCGCCAGGCGCTGCGCCGACCGCCGATCCCTCCGCCGCTGCTGCAGCGCCAGGCTCCGAAGAGCCCCAGCCCGGCGCCTATTTGAAGGCCGGCGACGGTATCTTCATCAAGCTCCCCTGGGCGTCAAGCTCCAGGGCGCCGGTCGAAGGAGAGATTTTGGATGGAGAGGTGCTCTCCTCCGCTGGGCTGACGCTGGTCGACGCGCCAAGCAGCAGCAGCGACGAGCCTGAGGAAGCTGTTGCCGCTCAGAAGCTGTTGCAGAAGCTGTTGTCGCTCTACCGCGCCCGACAAGCCAAGCTGGAATCCCGAGAAGCGCTTGTCGCGAGGGCGGGAGTGGACATTGAGAAGCGCGCTGAGGAGCTCCGGGGTCTCAGGCAAGAAACTCTCCGATCCCTGGTAGAGGAGCGGGAGCAAGTCGCCGAGGAGCGGAAAGCTTTCCTCCTCGCTAAGGCCGAAGTTAAAGAGCAACAGCGGCTCGCTGCCGAGAAGCTGTCTGCGCAGGAAGGTGAGTTGGCGCAGCGCAAGGTCAACCTTGACAGCCATGAGGAGGAGCTTGCCGCGCGCGAGCAAGCAATTGGCGGGGCTCTCAAGGAAGCAAAGGATGCTGCCGCAGCTGCGGAGGCCGCCAAGAAGGAGCTGGAGACGAAGATGGCGCAGTTGGAGGCCGATCTCAAGGCAAGCGGCGAGGAGCTTGCTGCGCTCAAGCGTGAGCGCGAGAAGGATGCCGCCGCTCATGGTGAGCTGCAGGGTCGTCTCGCTGAGAGGAGCAAAGAGCTTAGCGCCGCCAAGGACTCCAACGCGGATCTTGAGATGAAGCTGGCTACTTTGACTCAGACGCTGGACAGCGCCAGGGAGCGGGAGGTGGCCTTGACGGAGAAAATCAAGGCCGACGAGGCGCTGATGGCGAGTGCTGCTGCCGCCCAGAATGCTTTTAGGGAGACTGTGGAGCACTGGACCGAGGGTCTCGTGAATGTTGCCGCCGCCATGGACGGGGAGCTGGCGCAGCTAGGGATGGAGGACCTCGGGTATTCTTCCGACGAGCACCTCAAACCCAGCGCCAAGCTCAGCTTGTTCTTCAAAGGCGTGGCGACGGCCCTCCAGCGACTCTGAGAGAAGATCCCAAAGCAGCTGGCCGACGAGTCGCGCAAGATCTGCGCGGGAGTTCTTCAGAAGGTGCTGGTGAAGGTGGCCTTCCGCAACCCAGGCCTCAACCTCACCAACGTCCTCAGGTCCCTGCCGCCGGATGCGGATCTGGAAGCGCGCAAGGCCCTTGTCGCACCCATTGTGGACAAGGTGAGCGAGATCAAGAGGGTTGAGGGCGATCGCATAGATTAGGCCGCCCGTTTTCTCTTTTTCTTATCGCTGCTGGTGATGTTATAAGAACAATCTGTTAGAGCTGCGACAAGCTATCTTGTAATATAACTCTATTTTGGGTAGAGATTGCTGTGTTATTTCCTTTACTTGATTCCTTCCTTTGTATGTTTTTGCCCTAGGCTTTTAGGGAACTTGTCGGCGCAGGCACCTTAGCCGCGAGCGCTGAGTGCGGGACATCAGCAGCCTGCTGGCGGTGCCGCTTCTGACAAGAAACCTTGTCACAACTAGTAGCAGCTCACTTAAGTTGTTGAGCGGACTCGAAAAAAAGTAAGGGCGCAACTAGCTACGAGTCGGTTCCTCCGCGCACAGGTTTTCCATACAAAGCACGGTCGTTCGAGGAAGATAACTTAAAATTTTAAAACTGATTGCTCAAACTTTGGCAACTTAGCTTTTCTGTCATTTGCTTTCCGGTAAGGCGAAATCTTGCTTGAACGACGCCTGGTCCACACCATTATCTTCTCCTTTCCCCCGGCAAACTTGTGTACGAGGGAACCTTCCCTTCCTTTTTGAGAAAAAGAAAGAAGAGAAAATAAAGATATGGAGCCTTACGGCTCGTTATTGCTTACCGGGGGTAAGTGCTGCACAAAGTGTCAGGTAACGCATGCAAAGATAGTAGAAAGCATGAAATTGACAAGATGTGCGGAGCACATGAGCTTTACTTATGCACGGGTTCTGCGCCCGGCTTTGTACAAAGGATTACATGCAACATCGGCAAGACTTGTACAAAAGGTGGTTGCCGGAACAGGTTCCGGCAACCGCGCCTTACGGGTAAAACTTACGAAGATGCTCAATGTTCCAGGAGTTACTCACCAGAATGCCATCTTCGGTCTCAAGGCGGACAGCACCAGGCCTAGTGACTCATTTCACCCGGTAAGGGCCTTCCCACTTCGGCGTCAATTTGTTGGAATTCTTGGCGGACTGAACGCGCCGAAGAACAAGGTCGCCTTCCTCGAGACTTCTGGCATTAACTTTGCGGCTATGGTAGCGGTGCAAAGCTTGCTGGTATCGAGCAGCTCGTACAACAGCTTGAAGACGGTCTTCCTCAAGGAGCAGCACGTCATCTTGTCGCAACTGCTCTTGCTCAAGCTCATCATAAGCGAGCACTCGAGGTGACCCGTATACGAGTTCCATGGGGAGAACTGCCTCTGCTCCATAGACTAGAGCGAAAGGTGTCTGGCCAGTGGCTCGATTTGGTGTCGTCCTGATCGACCAAAGAACCACCGGCAGCTCCTCAATCCAGTTCTTTCCGCACCTGTGCAGCCTGTCGATAGTCCTGGTCTTGAGCCCGCGCAGCACTTCAGCATTTGCCCTCTCCGCTTGACCGTTGCTTCTCGGATGAGCAACAGAAGCGAAACAGACCTTGGCGCCAAGATCTTGGACGTACTGCATGAAGGTGCGGCTCGTGAATTGTGTGTCGTTGTCGGTGATGATCCTGTTAGGGATCCCGAAACGGCAAACAATCGACCTGAAGAACTTGACTGCTGACTGTGCTGTCACCTTCCTCACTGGTTCCACTTCCGGCCACTTTGTGAACTTGTCGATTGCAACGTACAAGTACTCAAAGCCCCCGACAGCTCGGGGAAAAGGGCCGAGGATATCGAGCCCCCAGACCGAAAATGGCCAGGATAAAGGGATCGTCTGGAGAGCTTGAGCTGGCTGGTGTATCTGCTTGGAATGGAACCGGCACGCTTCACACTTGGTTACTTGTGCAGTTGCATCCTGGAGGGCTGTCGGCCAAAAGAAACCTTGCCGGAACGCTTTGCCGGCAAGTGCTCTTGCGCCAATGTGGTGACCACATATGCCTCCATGTATCTCTGCCAACAGCTTTTGTCCGTCTTCCCGGTGAATACACTTCAATTTCACACCGTTGAGTCTTCTTCTGTACAGTGTGTTGTCGACAAACTGGTACATACTTGACTGCCGGGCTACTCTTTCCGCTTCTTCTTGCTCTTCAGGAAGTTCTCCTGTTTGAAGGAAAAGGACAATCTGTTGTGCCCATGCTGGAGCTTGCGGCTCGACAACAAGGACTAAAGGCACATCTGCTGCTGCAGGAACATCCGCTTCTACGGCGAGAACCTGTGGCTCAGCCGGAGCTTGACTTTCCCCGGCAAGTTTGCCGGAGCGAAACTTGTCGGGAGCGTCTACTTCTACGATGCAAATCCTATGGCTTGCCGGAGCAGACTGCTCCTCAGCACCCTTGGTGTTGATCTTGAGGACCTTCTTGACGGCGACTTCGGGGAGCTCTGCCGGAAAATAGTCACCAGAAATCAACTTCCTCTTGTTGCTCTGTCCAACTGATGGCGTTACAGATGGTTGAGTGAGCTTGAGCACAAAGATCCCTGGTTCAACAGGTAACTTAAGCGCGGCGCACTTTGACAGACCATCGGCAATGTCGTTCTGAGCTCTTGGAACATGTTCCATCTGTAGGCCGTCAAAGTGCTCTTCTAGCTTCCTCACTTCATCCACGTAAGCTTCCATCAACGGACTCTGATAATTCTTGTTCACTTGGCGGACGACAAGCTGTGAGTCACCCCTGACGATGAGCTTCTTGATCCCAAGGTCTGCTGCGATCCTGAGACCGGCAAGCAAACCTTCATACTCTACGGTATTGTTCGTTGCTTGCTCCTTGGGAAAGTGCATCTGGACTACGTACTTGAGGTGCTCTCCGGTGGGTGCAACAAGTAGCACGCCCGCACCGGCGCCTTGCAGCGAGAAGGCACCATCAGAGTACATCAGCCACTCTTTGCTTGCTTCCTTGACGGGGATGCTCGTTTCTGGAATTTCTTCATCTTGTGTTGGCGTCCATTCTGCTATGAACTCCGCCAATGCTCTGCTTTGGATAGTTGAGGTGCTCTCAAACTTGAGGCCAAAGCTTGACAATTCCAGTGCCCACTCGACAATCCTGCCTGTTGCTTCTGGATTTTGCAGTATCCTTTTCAGCGGAAAACAAGTGGCGACTGTGATCTCATGTGCTTGGAAGTAATGGCGCAGCTTTCTCGAGGCCATGAGAAGGCCGAAGAGCAATTTCTGCACACCAGAGTACCTTGACCTGCCCCCCTGCAGAAGGGAACTGACAAAGTAAACTGGGCGCCGCACCATTCTTTTCTGCATCTTCTCACGCGCCTGTGCAGATCCATCTTTGTCGGGACTAGAGCTTGTCGGTGAAGTCCCTTGCTTGTCGCTGGATGCATCTGCCGTGGTTGCTGGCTCATCATCTGCCTCCCTCTCCGCTACTAACGCAGCACTAACCACTTGATTGGTTGCCGCTATATACAGCAGCAACTTCTCTTGTGGCTTAGGTGCGACAAGTGTTGGAGTGGAGGACAGGTATCTCTTTAAGTCCTGCAGCGCAGCCTCCGCTTCCGGAGTCCATTTCATTGGACCTGCCTTTTTCAATATTTTGAAAAACGGCAGGGCGCGCTCAGCAGACCTAGAGATAAACCTGCTGAGAGCAGCCACGCAACCAGCAAGTCTTCGTACATCCTTGACGCGCTTTGGTGCTTCAATCTGCTCAATGGCCTTGATCTTGTCGGGATTGGCTTCAATTCCCCGCTGAGACACGAAGAACCTGAGAAGCTTGCCGGAGGGGACTCCAAACACACACTTCTCGGGGTTAAGCTTGAGGTTGATCTTGCGCAGATTTGCAAAGGTTTCGTCTAAATCTTGAATCAGAGTCGCCTTGTCCTTGCTCTTGACCACTATGTCATCCATGTAGGCTTCCACATTTCTGTGTATCTGCGGCCCAAAAGCATCATGGACTACCCTTGGAAATGTTGAACCAGCATTCTTTAAACCGAAAGGCATCCGTACGAAACAGTATGTGCCACATGGGGTGATGAATGCGGTCTTCTCCTCATCCTCTTCTGCCATGAAGATCTGATGGTATCCTGAGTATGCATCAAGAAATGAAAGCAAGTCACATCCGGCCGTGGAGTCAACAATCTGGTTGATGCGCGGCAAGGGAAATGGGTCTTTGGGACAAGCTTTATTAACATCGGTAAAATCGATACAAAGCCTTCATTTCCCGTTTGCCTTGCGCACGACTACAGGATTGGCCAACCACGTAGGATGGAGCACTCCTCTGACAAGGCCTGCTACTTCCAATTTCTTGATTTCTTCTGCAATGAATTCTTGGCGCTCCACTGCCTGTTTCCTGACTTTCTGCTTGACGGGCCGCGCATGAGGACAGACGGCAAGATGGTGCTCGATTACTTTCCTGAGAACACCGGGGATGTCAGACGGTTGCCACGCAAATACATCGACGTTAGCCCGTAGGAAAGCAATGAGCGCGCTTTCCTATTTAGAGTCGAGAGTGGCACTGATGGTGAAGGTACCACCAGTGCCGTCCTCCTTGGCGGACACCTTCTTGGTCTCTGGTGGAGCTGCCATTGCCTTCTTACACTTGCCGGTGGAGCTCGATGGTGCGTCCTCGACGGTAGCGCAGCACTCCGAAGAGGTGCGCTTACCGGAGTGGGCATCGGAACTCTTGCCGGCGGAGTGGGCATCGGAACTCTTGCCGGACTTGGTCTTTTTCTTCCCTCGGGGAGCTTCAACGGCAAGTGATTTGCGATCTGTTGCGGCTGCTGCTTCCCGGTAGATCTTGTCGGCGTAGATAAGAGCATCCTTCTTGTCGCCAGGGACAGAGATGACACTTATCGGGCCTGGCATCTTCAACATGTTGTATGCATAGTGAGAGGCTGCCATGAATTTGGCGAGTGCTGGACGGCCGAGTATCCCATTGTAAGGCAATGGAAAGTCAGCAACGTCAAAAGTGACCCTCTCGGTCCTGAAGTTCAATTCGCTGCCAAATGTCACCGGCAACGTGATCTTTCCCTTCGGCTTGCTCCTTCCCGGATTGATTCCTTGGAATGTGCTGGTCTCTTCGAGCTCGCTATCAGGGATCTGGAGTTTCTGGAGTACCGCGGAGGAGATCAGGTTCAAGCCGGCCCCGCCGCCAACTAGCATCTTAGTGACCTTGAGGTTGCGGATAGTTGGTGAAACCAACATCGGCAAGCACCCGACCGCAGTTATGCGATCAGGGTGGTCCTCAATATCAAAGATGATAGGCGTGCTGGACCATTTCAGAGGCTTGCGTGACTCGACGGGTGGTTCTGCCGCATTGACTTCCCGCACCCACTGCTTGAGCTGGCGGTGCGAAGTATGCAGAGAAGCACCGCCGTCAACGCACAGGACCTCTGTGGCTTTCTGGAACTCCTGCTCATTGGTCTCGTCATCATCCATATCTTCATTGTCATCGTCATCTTCATCCTTGTCGCGGCCGCGGGGAGGTCTGTCTCCTTGCCGCTGCTTGGCCTTGCCGCGGCGTCCTCCCCGGCCAGGGCGTTTCTTGCCGGCTCCTCCAGCACCTTCCTGGGCCTTCTCCTTGTCGCGTCGCTTGTATTCAGCTTTTTGCTGCTCGACAAGCTGCTCGACCTTCTTGCAGCTCTGGAGGTCATGGCCCTTGGTGCGGTGGATCTTGCAGTACTGCTTGTTGGTGCCGTCCTACTTGTCAGCGACCGCCACAGCCTGGTAGTTGGTGCCTGCGGAAATCTCCTTGCCGGAGCTACCAGTTTTGGCTTTCTTGGCGCCACCTCCGTTGCAGGACTGCTCAACGACTAGCACATCTTTGCCTTTCTTCTTCCTGTTGTTTCGCCGCCGGTTTCTCTTTGCCGGGGCAGTCTCCTCACTATCAGATCCTCCTGCTCCTATATTCTCTCCAGGGAGTTTCCTCCCTTCCTCAGCACGTGCACACTTGTCGGCCAGGGCATATAGCTCACTAACGTCTCTGATCTTGCACATCGCCATCTCCTCCCGCATCCTTCGGTTCCGCACGTTCTGATGGAACGCGCTGATTACCGCGGCAGGGTGGACATCTGGGATGTTGTGCTATACGCGGCTGAATCTCTGAATGTAAATGCGCAGGGGTCTCCTTCCTTCTGGGCGAGCAGATGAAGGTCGCTCTCTTGGCCATGAGGCTTGTGGCCGCCTGTAAAGGCACCGACAAACTGATGGCATAGGTCTGCCCAGGAGGATATGGAGTTGTCCGGCAAGTGCATGAGCCAGGATCTGACATTGGGCTTGAGCACCAGCGGGAAGTAGTTGGCAAGGATCTTGTCGTCCCGTCCCCCGGCAGCTTGCATCGCGATGGTGTAGATGCTGAGGAACTCCGACGGATGCGACTTGCCGTCGTACTTTTCTGGTACGTCTGGCTTGAAATTCTTCGTGCTGGGCCACTGGACTTGCCGCAGCTCACGAGTGAACGCTGGGCAACCTACCACGTATGGCAAGTCGCCTGGTTCCCCTGGCGCATGCATGTCGATAGAGGGCCCGGCGCGTTGGTCGGATTGACGTCGCGCTTCTCTTCGGCGCTCGATGCGAGTGCGAGCGTCTTCTTGCTGTCGTTCGTGAAGAACTTGGCGCTGATCGCGACGAGCTCGTGGATCCGATGATGCAGTGCAGTCGTTGTCGAGGTGGATCCGGCGAGTGGGCAATCTTGGCCTTCGGGGTGGAGAGTGCATGGTGGTTGCACCCCCACCGGTTTCGTCGCCACCGGCTCGTGCCTGGCAGTCCTGCCGTGGCAGCGATGTACTCGGCTGCCGCGGAGTGTCATCGTTGGCGAAGCCGATGAGACTTTGAATGGTGGCCCTCCATCCGTCGATCTTGTCTTCCGTTGGAGGGTAATCCAGGAGCAGTTGAGCTCGCGCCAAAGCTTCTGCTGGAGTGGTGGGTGGCAGTGGGGAACGGTGCGAGGAGCGGGATATGCTCGGACTTCTAACTATGTTAGTAGGAGCAGTATCCTGTCCAGGCGACCATGTCTCGCTCGTGCCAGCACGCAGGCGTGCATGCTGGTCCTGAGCACCCCGAGATCCACCAGCTCATCTTGGTCCAACGAACGCATGGCAATGTGAATACCATGACGTTGTGGGTCCTGCGCCTCCTGAGATGGGCGCGGTACATGTACGGACGCCAAGGTATGCGCGGCCTTGTCCTTGGACCTGGCAGCACCGTGAGCTCCCTCGTCAATGTCCGTTCTTCCGCCGGCGTCTTCCCCACCAATCGTTTGCTCCGGTGATGGTGGGATTGACGTGGACGGAACAGCTGCCGCCGAAGCCTTCTTCTTCGGTGGCATGTCGATGAAGAAGATGGAGATCTTGCTCGTGTGAACGCCGGATCAGGTTCACACAACCTCGACGCCCCCTACTTGGCGCGCCAAAGATGTCGGGGAAGCTGATCCACGAACACCTATGGGGACCGGCGGACCGAGCCCCTTTCGATTCGGTGGGGGGGGCGGAGATCGCACGAAGAGCGGATCGAGGCGAAGCACACGAGTAGTTTACCCAGCTTCGGAGCTCTCCGGAGAGATAATACTCCTACTGTTGCTTGTCTGATTGTATTGAGTTCTTGCTCGGGAGCGCTGAGTGCTATAGTACACACGAGCTGCTAACGAGACCAAGCATGAGTGTTTTCTGGCCTTTCGACCCCCCTCTACATTGCGCATGAGCCTCCTTTTATATGCTGAAGGGGTCATCGACAGGTGGCAACGTAGTCAAGGGTAAAAATGGAAAAGGAGTTGCGGTTGGTATAACTACCTGTACAGTGTATCCTACCTAACCCTGACGGCAGGGGACAAAGGCATTAAATTCCTGTCTGCGTCGCCCAAACAATGCAGAAAGGGACCGTTAGGGATGCCACCGCTCGCCACGATGGCAGTCTTGTGAGCGTCGCTTGCCACCGCACACCGCTGGCTGCACAGCCTCTTGCCACGCGCGCCTGGAAAGACCAAGGTGACACGTTGGTGGATGTGCTGGAGCGTGGGTACAGAGTGGTAGCCTGCCGCGGCAAGTGCCTTGCCGCGGCCTTTGTCTTGTCGCGTCTGGGAGCTTGTCACTCACCGGGCCTTGCCGGGACGCATGGCGCGTCGCGGCAAGTTCCTTGAGATGCCTTGGTTGGCCTTCCCGGCAAGCTCCTCTTGCCGGGGCCTTGTCTCCTTGGCTTGAATACTTTGTTCTTGAATGGCTCCAAAGGAACCATGGAGGACCTTGGCGGTCACCCGGCAAGCCTTGCCGCGGGGCACTGCAACTGCCCGTGCACAAGTTCGGGATACTAGGGTTCCCCTACTCTAGTACATCGACAACCCCTTTTCTTCGGAATTGGCTTAGGAGTTAGTTTAGGGAGTGTCCAATCATTACCATTACTCAATATATTATTCAATAGCAATTTAGCTTGCTCAACAGTTCTTTCCCTGAAAACACAACCAGCACAACTATCCAGGTGGTCTCTGGAAGCATCGGTTAGTCCATTATAAAAGATATCAAGTATTTCATTTTTCTTGAGAGGATGATCAGGCAAAGCATTAAGTAATTGAGAAGCCTCCCCCAAGCTTGTGGGAGACTCACTTCTTCAATTTGCACAAAGTTAAATATTTCCCGCAAGGCAGCTTGTTTCTTATGAGCAGGAAAATATTTTTCACAGAAGTAATAAATCATATCCTGGGGACTACGCACACAACTAGGAACAAGAGAATTAAACCATATCTTAGCATCACCCTATAACGAGAAAGGAAACAATTTAAGAATATAGTAGTAGCAAATTTTTTCCTCATAAGTAAATAGGGTGGCTATATCATTCAATTTAGTAAGATGTGCCACAATAGTTTCAGATTCATAAGCATAGAAAGGATCAGATTCAACCAAAGTAATTAACTCAGGATCGACAGTGAATTCATAATCCTTATTAGTAACACAGATAGGTGAAGTAGCAAAAGAAGGATCATATTTCATACTAGCATTCAAAGACTCTTCTTTCAGATTAGCTAATAGTCTCTTAAGATCATATCTATCATTGCAAGCAAAGAAGTCTCTAGCACTTTATTCGTCCATAACATAACTCTCAGGCACAATAGGCAATTCATATCTAGGGGGAGAATCTTCATCATCAGATTCATTAATATCATCTGTTTCAGTAATTTCATTCTCTCTAACCCTAGCAAGTTGTTCATCAAGAAATTCACCTAGCGACACATTATTATCAAGTAGAGAAGTAGTATCATCATAAGCATCATGCATAGCAGAAGTGGCATCATCAATAATATGATACATATCAGAATCAATAGAGGTGTAGGTGTTGCAAGTTTACTCAAAATAGAAGGTGAATCAAGTGCAGAGCTAGATGGCAGTTCCTTACCTCCCCTCGTAGTTGAGGGATAGATCTTGGTTTTGTTGTCTTTTAGATTCATCATATTGATCAATAAATATAAATCCCAAGTGACTCGGAGAATAGAGCTATGCTCCCTGGAAACGGCGCCAGAAAAAGGTCTTGATAACCCACAAGTATAGGGGATCGCATCATTTTTCGAGGGTAGAGTATTCAACCCAAATTTATTGATTAGGCGCAAGGGGAGCCAAAGAATATTCTCAAGTATTAGCAGCTGAGTTGTCAATTCAACCACACCGGAAAGACTTAATATCTGCACCAAAGTATTTAGTAGCAAAGTAGTATTAAAGTAACGGTAACGGTGGCAAAAGTAACAGTAGCAATTTTGTAGCAATCGTAACAGTGGCAACGGAGAAGTAACTTAGCAAAGACCAATATGTGAAAGGCTTGTAGGCAATGGATCAATGATGGATAATTATGTCGGATGACATTCATCATGCAACAGTTATAACATAGGGTAACACAGAACTAGCTCCAGTTCCTCAATATAATGTAGGCATGTATTCCTAATATAGTCATACGTGCTTATGGAAAATGTCGGCGTCCTGGATATGGGGGTATCCAGACTTGCCTGCCTTCGGCCTGCGGCGCGGCTCACCAGTGGCCCAGTACGGCCCGTCTTCATCAACCCAAGTTCAAGACCCTCGCGAGGGGCCAAGCCTCACGGGGCGGACGATGCAAGGCCCCCTCAGGGGCGGCCTCGCCAGGCAGTCTCGCGAGGAGGCGGAGAGATCAAGGCGAGGAGTACCTCGCGAGGTGCACATGACGCAAGCCATGACAATCGAGGCCAGGCGGGCGCCTGGCGGGTGCCGGCCGGTGCAGTGTCCTTGTTTCCTCTTTGGTGCTAAGGGGGCAAGCGCAGGCGCGGAGTACCGAGGCATCAGGCAAAGGTTTCCATATCGTTGCAACAAAACCAGGACTAGGAGGACGGCAAGATGGAGGTCATTGTGGAGCCCAAGACTGCGTCATCGCCAGTGCCTTTGGCAGTCGAAGACCATCTTTAGTCAGGATAGCCTGTACTGGTTGTCCCCTTTCAAAATCACGCCATTGTGGAATCCCTTCCCACTCAATATTTGGGAAGAGGACCAAGGCCTCTATAAATAGGACTAGCCACACCCAAGGCCAGGGGATCAACCGATCGATCCTGGACCAGAACCACCCACACCAGCACAAGAACTCCTCCCCTCGCGAGGCCGTTCTTCCCATTGTACTGTTCATCATCAGCCCTAGAGGCAATCCACACACCACACACTGGAGTAGGGTATTACACCACAATGGTGGCCTGAACCAGTATAAATCTTGTGTCCCTTGTGTTGTTCATCTTGTTAGCCTAGAACTGCGGCGAGGTGAGGGAGCAGATTGGTAGGGAGAAGATCTTCGGGCGCACCCCAGAGTTCGAACCTTAAGGGTTTTGCCGGAACCCGAAATCCGACAGAAAAGAACTTGCATGACATCTTTGGTCCTACCCTCCCATGGCAGCAGGGTCCTATTGGAAACTAAGGGATATTATCGCCTCCTTTTAATAGAGAACCGGACCAAAGCATTAGCACTTAGTGAATACATGAACTCCTCAAACTACGGTCATCACCGGGAAGTGTCCCGACTATTGTCACTCCGGGGTTTGCCGGATCATAACACGTAGTAGGTGACTATAACTTGCAAGATAGGATCAAGAAAACTTATATATTCATGAAAACGTAATAGGTTCAGATTTGAAATCATGGCACTCGGGCCCTAGTGACAAGCATTAAGCATGGAAAAGTCATAGCAACATCAATCTTAGAACATAATGGATACTAGGGATCATACCCTAACAAAACTAACTTGATTACATGGTAAATCTCATCCAACCCATCACCGTCGAGCAAGCCTACGATGGGATTACTCACGCACGGCGGTGGGCATCATGAAATTGGTGATGGAGGATGGTTGATGATGACAATGGTGACGGATTCCCCTCTCCGGAGACCGGAACGCACTCTAGATCAACCCTCCCAAGGAAGAACAGGGCTTGGCGGCGGCTCCGTATTGTAAAATGCGATGAATCATTCTCTCTAAAAAATTTTCTCCCTAAGCGTGAATATATAGAGTTGGAGTTGAGGTCGGTGGAGGTCCAGGGGGCCCACGAGGTAGGAGGGCGCGCCCAGGGGGTAGGGCACGCCCCCAACCTCGTGGCTAGGGTGTGGGCCCCCTTCGGTTGATTCTTTCCCCAGTATTTTTATTAATTCCAAAAAGTGTCTCCGTGAAGTTTCAGGTCATTCCGAGAACTTTTATTTCTGCACAAAAATAACACCATGGCAATTCTGCTGAAAAAACGTCAGTCCGGATTAGTTCCATTCAAATCATGCAAATTAGAGTCCAAAACAAGGGCAAAAGAGTTTGGAAAAGTAGATACATTGGAGACGTATCAGGCGGTGGTGCTCGAAGTAGGCGAGGAAGAACCCAACAGTGTGACGAAGACCGGCGCGAACGGTGGCATTCTCGCGCCTAGGAGACGGCGCGGTGCATACCACATAGGAGTCGGCACGCGTGGACGGCAAAGTGGACCGCATGTCGCGGCGCTACGGTCTGAAGGGGCGACGGGGGGGGGGGGGCAACACGCGAGTCAGGGCGACAGCGGGAAAGTACTCAAGATGGTGGCGTTGACCATGTGCCACGCTCGCCACTACCCGATGGGGCAATGCAGTGGCAGCACGAGGGTCGTTGCAGCCACGGAGACGGCCTCGAGCGGGCGTCCTTGGGGAAGCGGTGGACTGCGGGCCGCGGCACTATGGCCTGAAGGGGCGATGCAGCGGCAGCAGACGGGTCGGTGCAGTTATAGAAAGAACCACGGGGCGGTGGTAGGGTCCACGTGCCACGCTCGCTACGGCCTGATGAGGCGACGCAGCGGCAGCGTGAGGGTCGGTGCAGCCACGGGAATGGCCTAAAATAGATGGCCTATGGCGGCGAAGGACCGCGGGCCACGTCACTACGACCCGAAGGGGCGACGTAGCGGCAGTGCGTGATTGATACAACCATGAGAAGAACCATAGAACGGCCATGCTGCGGTCCGAAGGACAACACAACTACAATTCATTGCTCGACTGGTGAAGTGGCGTGCATACTCAATATGACGGACGACAAGGACGGATATCACGCGGTCGGACGTGGCATGAACACTCAACACACTGACGTGTGATGCTATATGCATGGTCAGCCAAGACCTGCATGCACACATGTGTCATTCGGGCATGCGAGGTGTATCAGTGTGGCCTGCTGGCCCAAAGCTAGTGGTCGAGGCCAGCGTCGGTGCGCGAGCAACCAGCCAGTACGCACGGGTGGCTTCAGGTCGGGGCTCCAGGCACCGGACGAGGGCTAGCGTAGGACCACATGAGGAGCACGACACGAGTGCACTTACGCGTTGCAGCTTGGCAAGCGGTGCAGCAACCAATCCGGGTGGAGGCGGACAGGGCGGTGCCCCAAGGTGTAGGCTGTGTAGTCGATGTGGAAGCTAAAGTAGAGGCACGCGAGGTTGACGATGGCGGCGGGCGATGCAAACCGATCTTAGATCGGAAAACCAAAAGGTAAACAACGATCAAGCAACCGGCGAGAGAGAAAAATCTAGAGCAAGGGCTCGGAAAAAGACTCTAGGGCAGCCGGTCAACACGATCGGCGAGCGAACCCTAGGTACTCGCAGCGCAGCCCCCAGTAGTGATCATGGAGACCGACCGCCCCAGGGGCGGCGCAGAGCGGAAGCGACAGCGGCGGCTAGGGTTTGGATCAGCCATGTAGAAGTGCATGCTCTGGCCAATGCAAACAAAAGACCGATCTGATGGAAGAGACTAGGCAGCACATTATATGTCAACATCCTTGTTACAATTCATGTTGAATTCTCCTCATGCTTATAATCAAAATAAAGCTTTTATTAAACATATCGTTGATGCTATGATGAAATCTTTTGAAGAAAAGCTTGAGTTGGAAGTTTCTGTCCCTAGAAAGCTTTATGATGAGTAGGAACCTACAATTAAGATTAAAATTAAAGATTATAAGGGCCATGCTTTATGTGATTTGGATGCTACTATTTCCACGATTCCAAAAACTTTATGCGACGTGTTAGGTTTCCATGAATTTGATGATTGTTCTTTAAATTTGCATCTTGCGGATTCCACTAATAAAAAAACATATGGGAAGGTTTAATGATGTTCTTATTGTTGCAAATAGGAGTTATGTGCCTGTAGATTTTATTGTGCTTGATATAGATTGCAATCCTATTTGTCCTATTATTCTTGGTAGACCTTTCCTTAGAACGATTGGTGCAATTATTGATATGAAAGAGGAAAACATTAGATTTCAATTTCCGTTAAGGAAGGGCATGGAATACTTTCCAAGAAAGAAAATTAAGTTGCCATATGAATCTATTATGAGAGCTACATATGGGTTGCATACCAAAGATGACAATACCTAGATATATGGTTAATACCTAGCTAGAGGCGTTAAACAATAGCGCTTGTCGGGAGGCAACCCAATTTTATTTTTGTGTTTTTGGTTTTGGTTCAGTTTTTCAACAAATACACGTTATTACCTCTGTAATCATTGTGTTTTGGTGTTTTAATTAGTATTTGAGCCAAGACCTTTGGGATGGCTTACGGTGATAGTTTATTTGATCTTGCTGAAAAACAGAAACTTCTGCGTCCAGTAAAATAATTTTCAAAAATCACAGAAGCGTGCTTTGATCTGAATTTTCTACACAAAGTTGATATAAAAATTTCCCAGGTTTTCCTAATTTTTCTGAATTTTTGGAGTTACATAAGTATTCAAAGTTTCCAGATTGCTACAGACTGTTCTCTTTTTGACAAATTTTGTTTTCTATGTTTGTTTGCTTATTTTAATGAATCTATGGGTAGTATTGGGGGGGGGTATGAAACATGGAGAAGTTGTAATACAGTAGGTATTACACCAATATAAATAAATAATGAGTTCACAAAAGTACCAAAAAGTGGTGATTTATTTTCTTATACTAATGAATCTCATGAGTTTTCTGTTGAGTTTTGTGTTGTGAAGTTTTCAAGTTTTGGGTAAAGATTTGATGGACTATGGAATAAGGAGTGGGAAGAGCCTAAGCTTGGGGATGCCTAAGGCACCCCAATGTAATATTCAAGGACAACCAAGCATATAAGCTTGGGGATGTCTCGTATGGCATCCCCTCTTTCGTCTTCACCTATCGGTAAATTTACTTGAGGCCATAATTTGATTCACCACATGATATGTGTTTTGCTTGGAGTGTCTTGTATGATATGAGTCTTTGCTTTTTAGTTTTCACCAATTATCCTTGATGTACACACCTTTTGAGAGGGACACGCATGAACTGTGATTTATAGAATACTCTATGTGCTTCATTTATACCTTTTGAGCTACACAATTTTGCTCTAGTGCTTCACTTATATCTTTTCAGAGCACGGCGGTGGCCTTATTTTATAGAAATTGTTGAACTCTCATGCTTCACTTATACTATTTTGAGAGTCTCTAAACAACGTGGTGATTTGCTTAGGTTATGAATTTAGTCCTAATATGATGGGCATCCATGAGGGATATAATAAAAACTTTCATATAAGAGCGTTGAATACTATGAGAGGTTTGATTCCTTATGATTGTTTTGAGATATAAAGATGGTGATATTAGAGGCATGCAAGTGAGTAACTGTGGATGGTGATTCCCGTAGCATGCACGTATGGTGAACCATTATGTGATGAAGTTGGAGCATGATTTTTTTATTGGTTGTCTTCCTTGTGAGTGGCCGTCGGGGACGAGCGATGGTCTTTTCCTACCAATCTATCCCCCTAGGAGCATGCGTGTAGTACTTTTCTTCGATAGCTAATATTCTTTTGCAATAAGTATGTGAGTTCTCTGTGACTACTGTTGAGTCCATGGATTATACGCACTCTCACCCTTCCACCATTGCTAGCCTCTCTAGTACCGCGCAACTTCCGCCGGTGCATTAAACCCACCATATACCTTTCCTCGGAACAGCCACCATACCTGCCTATTATGGCATTTCCATAGCCATTCCGAGATATATTGCCATGCAACTTCCACTGTTCCATTTTGTTCTAGTTTCCAGTTGTAATTATTGAGTTGTAAGTAAATAGAAGTGTGACGATCATCATTATAGAGCATTGTTCCATGTGAGGGAAGGATGATGGAAGCTATGATTCCCTCACTAGTTGGGATGAGTCTCCGGACTTTACAAAAACTAAAAGAGGCCAGAGAAGAACACAAAAAAGAGGCCTAGAAGCCCAAATAAAAAAAGAGAAAAAATATGAGAGAAAAGAGAGAAGGGACAATGCTACTATCCTTTTTCCACACTTATGCTTCAAAGTAGCACCATGATCTTCATGCTAGAGAATCTCCTATGTCATTACTTTCATATACTACTGGAATTTTTCATTATAGAACTTGACTTGTATATTCCAATGATGGGCTTCCTCAAATTGCCCTAGGTCTTCGTGAGCAAGCGAGTTGGATTCACACCCACTTAGTTTCTTTTTTAGCTTTCATAAACTTATAACTCCGGTGCATCCGTTGCATGGCAATCCCTACTCACTCACATTGATATCTATTGATGGGCATCTCCATAGCCCTTTAATACGCCTGGTTGATGTGAGACTATCTTTTTGTTTTTGTTTTCTCCACAACCACCATATGCTATTCCATCTATAGTGCTATATCCATGGCTCACGCCCATGTATTGTGTGAAAGTTGAAAAGGTTTGAGAACAGGTATGACCCACCCAGGAGGGACCGGGCCATGCTACGGGCTACCGAAGATGAAGAAACACAAGATCTAAAGATGGCAGTTCATAAAGCAAGCTAATTGAAGGACCAAGACCTGGAGGCGACTTAGGGCCCAAAGGGATGATTCACCATATGTTTAGGCTTCTTATGTAAGGAAAGTATTGTTAGAAACCGAGCTGGTCACATTGTGTGAGCCGGCGAGGACTCTATAAGCCGTCAGGCCTCAACCTGTGTATATAAAGGTGAGACCCGGCGGCGGGTTAATGATAACCCGCAAGTATAGGGGATCGCAACAGTTTTCGAGGGTAGAGTATTCAACCCAAATTTATTGATTCGACACAAGGGGAGCCAAAGAATATTCTCAAGAATTTGCAGTTGAGTTGTCAATTCAACCACACCTGGATAACTTAGTATCTGCAGCAAAGTATTTAGTAGCAAAGTAGTGTGGAAGTAACGGCAACGATAGGAAAAGTAACAATAGCAGTTTTGTAGTAATGGTAACAGTGGCAACGACAAAGTAACTAAGCAAAGAACAATATGTGAAAAGCTCATAGGCATTGGATCAGTGATGGATAATTATGTCGGATGCGATTCCTCATGTAATATTTATAACATAGGGTGACACAGAACTAGCTCTAGTTCATCAATGTAATGTAGGCATGTATTCCGAATATAGTCATACGTGCTTATGGAAAAGAACTTGCATGACATCTTTTGTCCTACCCTCCCGTGGCAGCGGGGTCCTAATGGAAACTAAGGGATATTAAGGCCTCCTTTTAATAGAGAACCGGACCAAAGCATTACCACTTAGTGAATACATGAACTCCTCAAACTATGGTCATCACCCGTAAGTATCCCGATTATTGTCACTTCGGGGTTAACGGATCATAACACATAATAGGTGACTATAGACTTGCAAGATAGGATCAAGAACTCACATATATTCATGAAAACATAATAGGTTCAGATCTGAAATCATGGCACTTGGGCCATAGTGACAATCATTAAGCATAGCAAAGTCATAGCAACATCAATCTCAAAACATAGTGGATACTAGGGATCAAACTCTAAGGAAACTAACTTGATTACATGGTAAATCTCATCCAACCCATCACCGTCCAACAAGCCTATGATGGAATTACTCACGCACGGCGGTGAGCATCATGAAATTGGTGATGGAGGATGGTTGATGATGACGACGGCGACGGATTCCCCTCTCCGGAGCCCCGAACGGACTCCAGATCAGCCCTCCCGAGAGGTTTTAGGGCTTGGCGGCGGCTCCGTATTGTAAAACACGATGAACCCTTCTTCTTCCATTTTTTTCTCCGCGAAAGCAAATATATGGAGTTTGAGTTGAGGTCGGTGGACGTCCAGGGGGCCCACGAGGCAGGGGGCGCGCCCCAGGGGAGGGGGCACGCCCCCACCCTCATGACCAGGGTGTGGTCCCCCTGACGCTAATTCTTTTGCTAGTATTTTTTATTAATTCTGAAAAGTTGCTCCATGGATTTGCAGGTCATTCCGAGAACTTTTATTTCTGCACAAAATTAACACCATGGCAGTTCTGCTGAAAACATCGTCAGCCCGGGTTAGTTCCATTCAAATCATGCAAGTTAGAGTCCAAAACAAGGGCAAAAGTGTTTGGAAAAGTAGATACGACGGAGATGTATCAGTCAACTTAAGAAACAACAAATCGAGAACTAGGTCAAGCGTATTCTCTCCCTGGCAATCGAAACCCAAGCAATACAACCTAAAGCAGGAGTAAGCTTTTACCTTGTTGAGAGGGGTTGAACCTGCGTAAAACCTCTTTGTGTCCTTTATCTTGGGTTAACCCCTTCAAGCTAACCTAGCGGCTATGGCTCCTCACCTAAGTCCTCTTGCTAGGTCATCTGCCGTGTTAAGTCCACGACATTTGGCGCCCACCATGGGGTCAGCACACGGTGGTTTCAAGTTCTTGAAGGGCAACTTCACAGGGATCAAGGGATACATTGTGGGCTGGATGACTAAGAGTCATTGCGGCAAGCTCTACATCGACGATGCAGGCTGGGGCCCCGAGGCCGGCTCAATCGAGTACGGGTATCGGGTCCCCTTCGGCAGGATTCATGTCTTCATTGCTAAGATCAGCGAATCCGAAGCTGAGCCAGACACCTGCACCGACATCGTCGAGACGGGTCAGCGCGCGTGACCCGCCAAGATTCAAGCTGCCTTGAAGTGTGCCTTTGTTGGTTTCACTCAAGGAGTGGATCTTGAGGGAGGATTTGTGTCTGGTGGAGAGACAATCATCTACTCAGGCGATGAGTCCTCAACCGGCGAGACCAATTCCATGTATCAAGTGCAGGATGACAGGCTTGGGGGTAGTTCCGATGGCGACAGTATTCCGGACCCCTATGAGCCGCCAAACTAGAATGCGATCTTCATGGTCGGTACACAGCCGGTGCAGAATTCTTCAACTGCGGCAACAATGATCTCCGGTTCAACGACTGCTATGGCAGTCGGAGCATGAGGCCCTGTGTGCTCGGTCGGCTCAAGTTTGATCTGAACTGTTGGAGGCTCTGGCAACATTGCTGACGGTGGAGGTAACCCCGACGAACCAAGCTCAACATAACGTGGACGTTGTGAAGTTACGCGATAAGATAGCTCAAGCTAAGGAGGATCTTAACACTAAGAATACCCGAATCGCAATGGAACGAGCCGCCTTGGAGAGGGAAGCACAGTGGATTAAGCAGAATTTTTTTGCCTAAGCTTGGACCAGAATGCATCAAACATTGTCTTTAACATAAGGCACCAGAGTCACTTACCTCTGGTGTATGATGCAAGAAACCTTTTCAATATGCCTGGGGCAGGAACCAGTAACCCGCCCATTGTGGATCACGTTGTTGAGGCACCTTCAGCTGGAGTGCCGGTTCAGCCACGTGCTACAGACCCCCCACATTTAAACTTGACTCCTCCTCAGCATGTTCCGATGCCACCGGGTCATTATTCTAACCCTCTAGACAATATGATATCCACGGCTACCCGATTGGCGGCTCTCCCTGTTCAAGATGAGTCACCAGCTGCGATGGAGATACAACGAGCCGGAGAGCTTCTTCAGACAACGGTGGCTCAACAGGCGTCTTATTCATATAGTCACGAACAGATTCATTCGACCCCGCGTCCAAACCGGAGATATAGTAGGCACATTGATTCGCCAGCAGTGTCAAGTAGTGAGCGGCACAACGACTAGCCTCGTAGGCCTAACCCGCCGCACGCTGGTAATGATGCCCAGGCTTTGGTGGACCAGGGCAGAGCGCGGTGTGAGGCTGAGCTGGCGGCTCAACAAAAATCTCCGGCTTACCCATCGACGTCTCTGGAGGCAGGTGTGACCTCTAGAACCCTTGGCGTGCCATGTTTAGTGTTGGCTCTACGTAACAAGCGCTTGCCTAAGGATTTTAAGGGCCCTCGCAAGGTGCCTAATTACACAGCAGGTAAACCCCCAGAAGCCTGGATTGAGAGTTATGAGATGGCCATGGAGATGCTGGATGTTAGTGATGCTGCATGTGCTAAGTACTTCACCATGATGTTGGATGGGCCCGCACGAACTTGGCTGAAAGGGTTGCCCCCTAACTCCATCAGATCATGGGTTGAGCTCAAGATGTGTTTTATTCAAAATTTAAAAGACGCGTGCAAGCAGCCGATGTCGATTCTAGACTTAGACTCTTGCATCCAGGGAGAAGGCGAGTCAACAACCAATTGGATGCGCTGGATCTCAGCCATTATCCATTCATCAGACAGTATCAACACCGATTCAGCCATCCTTATGTTGGAAAATAATTGTCGTTCAAATAGAAGCTGGGGCGGCTTAAGCGCAATTGCAATGATATGGTGGAGCTCATGGCAGCTCTCGTCAAATATGCTGACTCTGATAGTACTAAAGACCCTGGCTGGCAAGGGGAAGAAGAGTGGCAATGCAAAGGGGCAGCATAATACAGCGGGTCAAGGTGGCAATGGTAAGCGTAAGGCTGATGGCGGTTTGGACTTTGTGGCTAACACCAATAGCAGAACAATAATCAACATCGTAAGGGAAAAGCACCAATGCCCCGATTCGGAGGGCCAAAGTTCAACCTTGAGGCTATGATGAATCAACCTTGCCCGAAGCACGGTACACAAGAGAAGCCGACCAGTCATCTATGGAAGGATTGCTTCATCATGAGGGAGTATAGAAATTCCAATTTTTTTCCAGAATAATCATGGACCGAATGGCGGCTCAGGATCCGGCTCTCACGGACCTGGCTTTGGGGTGGCGATTCAAGTTCCGGGTTTCAGGGCCAAGGCAATCAAGGCGGTTTTAATCGGCATTCTGGTCAAGGGAATCAACAACAGTAGTCTGGTTATTAGAGAAATCCAAAGCAGTTCAATAGTGGTCAGTATCATGTGTTTACCATGAGTCTATGCAAATGGGATCAGAAAATCCATAAGCGGACGGTGAACTCAGTTGAGCCGGCGATACCTCGATATTTAAGGTGGTCTGAGCAGCCTATCATATGGAGCCGTGAGGATCACTCGCCCCGGGTTGACAATCCGGGGCAATTGGCATTGTTGGTTGCTCCTCAGGTAGGAGGATACAAGCTTACAAAGGTGCTTATGGATGGAGGTAGTAGTATCAATATCCTTTACTATGATACTTTTCGCCGTATGAATTTGACGGACAAATATCTTAAGCCATCTTCTACTATTTTTCATGGGGTGGTGCCTAGTAAGTCAACATATCCGGTGGGTAGGATAACCCAGGAAGTGTCCTTTGGCAATAACCATGATTCTAGAGCTGAAAAATTGGCCTTTGAGGTGGTCAAGATCAAAAGTCTGTATCACGCTTTGTTCGGGCAGCTGGCTTATGCCAAATTTATGTCACGACCTTGTTATGTTTATTTGCAGCTTAAAATGTCGGGTCATAAAGGCACCATCATGGTGCATGGTGATAGGAAGATCGCTCTGGATTGTGAAGAAGGCGATGCTGCTTATTCTGAGTCTGCTTGTGCCACAAAGGAGTTGAAGTTTTACAAAGATAATGTTGACCCGGCAGATATGACACCTTTGAAGAAGCCAACCATAAAGCATGACCCCTTGTTGAAATTTAAGTCGGTAGATGACACTAAGCTGGTTGACTTTGTTCCTGGCGACTCATCCAAGTAGTTCGGCATCAGTGCTAATATGGATTTGAAATAGGAAGGCGCGTGATAAGTCTCCAACGTATCTATAATTTTTTATTGTTCCATGCTATTATATTACCTATTTTGGATGTTTATGGGCTTTACTTTACACTTTTATATCATTTTTGGGACTAACCTACTAACCGGAGGCCCAACCCGAATTGCTGTTTTTTTTCCTATTTCAGTATATCAAAGAAAAGGAATATCAAACAGAGTCCAAACGGGATGAAACCTTCTGGAGCGATCTTTTTGGAACAAACGCAATCCAGGAGACTTGGAGTGGATGTCAAGAAGTAGCTGAGGCGGCCACGAGGGTGGCCGGCGCACCAAGTAAGGGTGGGCATGCCCCTGCCTCGTGGGCCCCTCGTGTCTCAGCCGACATACTTCTTCCTCCTATATATATCTATGTACCCCGAAACCATCCACAAGCACCACGAAAAACTATTTCCACCGCCGCAACCTTCTGTATCCGCGAGATCCCATCTTGGAGCCTTCGCCGGTGCTCCGTCGGAGGGGGAATCGACCATGCAGGGCCTCTCCATCACCACCAAGGCCTCTCTGATGAGTTGTGAGTAGTTTACCACAGACCTTCGGGTCCATAGTTATTAGCTAGATGGCTTCTTCTCTCTCTTTGATTCTCAATACAAAGTTCTCCTTCCTCTTCTTGGAGATCAATTAGATGCAACTCTTTTTGCGGTGTGTTTGTCGAGATCCGATGAATTGTGGGTTTATGATCAAGTTTATCTATGAGAAATATTTGAATCTCCTCTGAATTCTTTTATGTATGATTGGTTATCTTTGCAAGTCTCTTCGAATTATCAGTTTGGTTTGGCCTACTAGATTGATCTTTCTTGCCATGGGAGAAGTGCTTAGCTTTGGGTTCAATCTTGTGGTGTCCTTTCCCAGTGACAGTAGGGGCAGCAAGGCACGTATTGTATTGTTGCCATCGAGGATAAAAGGATCGGGTTTATATCATATTGCATGAGTTTATCCATCTACATCATGTCATCTTTCTTAATGTGTTACTCTGTTCTTTATGAACTTAATACTCTAGATGCAGGCAGGAGTCGGTCGATGTGTGGAGTAATAGTAGTAGATGCAGGCAGGAGTCGGTCTACTTGTTGCGGACATGATGCCTATATACATGATCATGCCTAGATAATCTCATAATTATGCACTTTTCTATCAATTGCTCGGCAATAATTTGTTCACCCATCGTAATAATTATGCTATCTTGAGAGAAGCCACTAGTGAAACCTATGGGCCCTGGGTCTATCTTTTATCATATAAGTTTCCTATCTACTTTTATTTGCATCTTTTACTTTCCAATCTATATCATAAAAATACCAAAAAGATTTATCTTATCATATTATCTCTATCAGATCTCACTTTTGGAAGTTTCCGTGAAGGGATTGACAACCCCTTTATCGTGTTGGTTGCGAGGTTCTTGTTTGTTTGTGCAGGTGCGTGGGACTTTTGAGGAGCCTCCTATTGGAGTGATACCTTGGTTCTCAAAAACTAAGGGAAATACTTATGCTACTGTCACTACAAAAAAAGACACATCCGTGACATTTTGGGCCGAACAAAATTTTTTTCTGTCATACTTAGGACACTTCTATGACGATAATTGTGACAAAACCCGGTACCATCATAGATGTGGTGGGCTCCTACTTCTATGACAAAAAATCATGACAGAAAATGGGATTTTCGTCCTGGGCGGGCCAGAGACGCAGCTGCATGACATTCTTTGGGCCGTCCATGACGGAAAAAACTGTGGTAGAAGCAAGGGCGAGGAAAATTCGGCGAGTTCCCGGTTACGGCGGGTGGTCGGGGGCCGACCGATGCACGTTTCTCTTGTACACGTACGCGTGTGTGTGATAGGCGTTGGCTCTAACTAAACCTGAGCGAGGCGTTGGGCTCTAACTGAACCCAAGCGATTGCACTGCAGGCTACGCGTTACTGAACCCGAGCGATCGATCGATGGCTGTTAACTGAACCTGATCGAGTGATTCCTTCGCTACTGCTACTAACTAAAGCCGATCGATGCTGCCTCTGGATGAATAGTGAGCATTGCGCCGGTTGCGGCTGGATGAACAGGGCCCCCGTGGAGGGATGGATGAACAGGACGACCCCGTGGAGGGTTGGATGAACAGGACCCCATGGTGTTGCCTCTAGATGAACAGGACCCCGATCGATCGAGTCGGTTGGGGCTGGATGAACAGGACCCCGTGGAGGGATGGATGAACAGGACGACCCCGTGGAGGGCTGGATGAACAGGACGACCCCGTGAAGGGCTGGATGAACAGTAGATGGTGAAGGGGTGGATGAACAATAGCCCGTGGAGGGGTGGTTGAACAGGAGCCCATGGAGAGGGGTGGTTGAACATTAGCCCGTGGAGTAGCGCGCGGTGGAGGCTGGATGAACAGGAGCCCGTGGATGAACAGTCGCATGTGGAGGCTGGAGGATGTCGACGGTGGATGAATAGTAGCCCATGGAGGCTGGAGGAGGTCGACGGTGGAGATGAACAGTATCCCGTGGAGTCCCGTTTTGCGGTATGCCACACCCCTCCCGATGAACAAGACCCCCGTTTTGACCGTAGCGCTCCAACACAAGTCCGTTTTGTCTGTTTTGCGGTATGCCACACCCCTCCCGATCAACACGACCCCCGTTTTGACTGTAGGAGGTCTGTTTCCTCCGTTTTGCGGTATGCCAGACCCCTCCCGATGAACAGGATCCTGTTTTGAATGTGGCCAGTCGAACACAAGGCCGTTTCCTCCATTCTATGGTACGCCAGGCCTCGTTTCCATCGCCTGTTCCGTCCAAGCCAGTTGGCTCCCATGCGTTCCGTTGCCTCCCGATGAACACGATGCATTCCGTTGCGTCCCCATGAACACGACACATTCCATTGCCTCGCCATGAACACGACGACGACGATGTTTCTCCTTTCCGACCCAGCCATGTACATGAGCCCT
Source organism: Triticum aestivum (assembly GCF_018294505.1). Classification (NCBI taxonomy): domain Eukaryota; kingdom Viridiplantae; phylum Streptophyta; class Magnoliopsida; order Poales; family Poaceae; genus Triticum; species Triticum aestivum. The sequence continues at coordinate 81,215,817 of NC_057801.1, read as the reverse complement.
GGCCGTACGTATGCGCGAGTAGGCGTTCGAGACCCCACCCGTATGTACACATACGTGGCCGTATTTTCTTTCTTGCACACTAGCCGTTGTACATACGTGTACATGCTACATGCGCGCCTCTACTACGACACGTGCACGCCTCTACATCCACCAGTATGTACGTACACGTTCACGACCAGAATGACAATGCTACATATGCTTCGACCAGGTGGGTCCCGACTGTCAAGCACTTCCTTGCATGCGAAGATGTAGCTGGTGGGTCCCAGCAGTCAGGGGGGCGAATCATTTTTTTTTGCCTAGACGCACTTCCTTGCGTGCGAAGATGTAGCTGGTGGGTCCCAGCAGTTAGGGGGGGAACATTTTTTCGCAAAATACAGTGGCCTGTCTGGTGGGTCCCAGCTGTCAGGTGGAGGAATCATTATTTGCCGCATAATAAGGAGGCACTTCCTTGCTGCGGCCGTGGACCCAGCTATCTGCCTCTCCACGTACAGTCCACGTCCGATGGAAGTCGTTCCTTGACCACGTTGACCACGCCACGCCGAGAGCACCACGGCTGTGGACGACGGCGAGGCCTAGGAAGGGGACGACGTGGAGCGAGGGAAGACGCAGCAGCGGAAGCCCGCGCGGAGAGGAGTATGAGGGTTCACTGGTTCGGCTGCGGTGTGAGTCTGTCATCGCCGCGGAATAACAGGGGATGTGGGTGAGTCGAGGGATGGCATGGCCAGTGGTGGGAGTAGTAGGGGGCGGTGAGTCCTCCGCGGCATCACAGCCAACCACGGGAGACAGGAGCACGCGGCACGACCGACGCTGGTTTGGGCGGCTGGAGCAAGAAGACCAGAGGTTGAAGAAGCACTACGGCTGTTGGATGGACATCATACGGTCACTTGAGCTAGAATCGTTCATATTAACTAAGTTGACAAAGCCCTCCGTCCCCGTCAACTTAGTTGGCCCACAAGTCATCCTCCCACTATGGTGGGTCCCAGCTAGCAGGGGGTATTCATTTTTTTGTGCGTAATAAGGAGGCACTTCCTTGCGTGCGAAGATATAGCTGGTGGGTCCGACCTGTCAGCGGGGGAATGGTTTTTTCACGAAATACAGAGGCCCTTCCGGTGGGTCCCAGCTGTCAGGTGGAGGAATCATTATTTTGCGCGTAATAAGGAGGCATTTCCTTGTGTGCGGTTGTGGACCCAGCTGTCAGCCTCTCCACGTATAGTCCACGTCCAATGGATGTTGTTCGTTGACCATGTTGACCAAGCCGCGCTGAGAGCACCATGGAGGTGGACGACGGCGAGGCCTAGGAAGGGAACGACACGGAGCCGAGGAAGACTCGACAATGGTTGCCCATGCGGTGGGGAGTACGAGGGTTTACTAGTCCGGCTACCGTCACCGGAAAATAACAGGAGGTGTGGGTGAGTAGAGGAATGGCCTGGCCAGCAATGAAGTAGGGTGGGGCGGTGCGGCCTGTGAGGAAGCACAGCCGACCACGGGAGGCGGGAGCAGGCAGTCCCACCGGCGCTGGTTTGGGCGGCTGGAGCAAGAAGATCAGATATTGAAGAAGCAGCACGGCCGTTGGATTAACATCCAACAGACACTGCTGCTAGAATTGTTTATGGACTAAGTTGACAAAGCCAAAGTACACGTCAACCTAGTAGACCCACAAGTCAGCCTCCAAATCTGTCCCAAAAAGCATACAGCCCGAAATTTCTAGCCAGATTCAAATTAATTTTAAATCTAAATATACCTTAATTTAAATTCAATGAAATTTTACCCGCACAAAAACAATGAAAATGCGTTCGTCTGCCGTCCTCCTCCCAGGGAATGTTCGCCACATAAGTGACTAGCACCCTTGGTTTTCAACCGAGAGGTCTTGGGTTCAAGTCCCAAGAACTCTCAATTTTGTCCTCCTTCCTTCCTTGCAAAATAAGGGAAAGAAAATCAAAGACTTGGGAAGGCATACAGAACAAGCTAGTGTACCAATAAAGAGACGTTGCCGAGTTTTAGAAAAAACAGAGACGTGCTCCTATAGCTGGTTCAAATCCAAACCTAGACTATGACTATATATGGTGCTATGCTACTCTGCAAGTAATGAAACTGGCATATCCAACGTTCACTTCTCCTTTTCTCTACTTACTCTGCCTAGCATCAGAAGCTCTGGCGGCAGCAACCATGTCCACTAGCTGCTCGGCTACCTTCTCTTTAGCACGAAACAACCAGATATGCGCCAAGTCGCCACCCGTACCATCGCCTGTGGGTCTCATCACACCCCCACCGGCACGTGCACCGCAGCCGATTGCTCATCGCAACCCGCTGCCGTTGGTATGGTGCCACTGCTGCAAATCACGCAGAGTCATCAGTCGCGTCTCAACCACAATCCTCAACCCTGGCTGAGTCTTCTACAAATGCCCGAATCATGGGGTAATAATATGTTTAAGTGTTGTTCTGCTGCTTTCAGTTGCTGATTTTTTTAATAGTTTGGTTGATGATCTTCCAATTTGATTCATGCAAAAAAGGGAAGATTTGTGTGATTTGTATTTCTGGGAAGTTGCTAATGTGGGGGAATGCAACTACGCTAAATATTTGGTTAGCCGAGGAATCCCAATACCAGCAGGTTGGGGTGTTGGACAAGTAACTGAAGGAATGGCAGAAGAGTAAGATGTAGAGCAGAAGGTTAAAGATGCAGTTCCTCTGATCATGGCCAAGCAACAGCTGCTGAATGGCCTTGACAGCAATGAGGAGATGAAAGAGCTTGTGAAGATAATGGGCAAAATCGATGTGCTCTGTAGGATGATTGTCTCTTTATTTACAGTGTACGTAGCACTCGTGATGTATTCAGTGGCTATGACATGAGCACTTTGCTGAAACTAGTAATGAATGAAACATGTGTAGAAGGCTGGGCATAGTGTTGTGAACATCTAATGATTTCTATTAACGGAAATCAGGGGGTATCCCCTTTTGCTCATAAATAAATAAATAGCAGAGCCCTGTCGGGTCAGCTTTGTTCTCATTCGAAGACGTCGAGCAAATTGCAGTCCAACAGCAAACTATGTCATCAAATTCAAGTTTCACAACCCAATATGAGTACAACTAAACAACAATGTCATCATGTTTTAGTCGTCATACAATCACCAAACACAAATCAGCATACATAACTGTTGGAAATATGCCCTAGAGGCAATAATAAATTGATTATTATTATATTTCCTTGTTCATGATAATCGTTTATTATCCATGCTAGAATTGTATTGATAGGAAACTCAGATAGATGTGTGGATACATAGACAACACCATGTCCCTAGTAAGCCTCTAGTTGACTAGCTCGTTAATCAATAGATGGTTACGGTTTCCTGACCATGGACATTGGATGTCGTTGATAACGGGATCACATCATTAGGAGAATGATGTGATGGACAAGACCCAATCCTAAGCCTAGCACAAGATCATGTAGTTCGTATGCTAAAGCTTTTCTAATGTCAAGTATCATTTCCTTAGACCATGAGATTGTGCAACTCCCGGATACCGTAGGAGTGCTTTGGGTGTGCCAAACGTCACAACGTAACTGGGTGGCTATAAAGGTACACTACGGGTATCTCTGAAAGTGTCTGTTGGGTTGGCACGAATCGAGATTGAGATTTTGTCACTCCGTGTAAACGGAGAGGTATCTCTGGGCCCACTCGGTAGGACATCATCATAATGTGCACAATGTGACCAAGGGGTTGATCACGGGATGATGTGTTACGGAACGAGTAAAGAGACTTGCCGGTAACGAGATTGAACAAGGTATCGGTATATCGACGATCGAATCTCGGGCAAGTACCATACCGCTAGACAAAGGGAATTGTATACGGGATCGATTGAGTCCTTGACATCGTGGTTCATCCGATGAGATCATCGTGGAACATGTGGGAGCCAACATGGGTATCCAGATCCCGCTGTTGGTTATTGACCGCAGAACATCTCGGTCATGTCTGCATGTCTCCCGAACCCGTAGGGTCTACACACTTAAGGTTCGATGACGCTAGGGTTATAAAGGAAGTTTGTATGTGGTTACCGAATGTTGTTAGGAGTCCCGGATGAGATCCCGGACGTCACGAGGAGTTCCGGAATGGTCCGGAGGTAAAGATTTATATATAGGAAGTCCTGTTTCGGCCATCGGGACAAGTTTCGGGGTCATCGGTATTGTACCGGGACCACCGGAAGGGTCCCGGGGGCCCACCGGGTGGGGCCACCTGCCCCGGGGGCCACATGGGCTGTAGGGGGTGCGCCTTGGCCTACATGGGCCAAGGGCACCAGCCCCTAGAGGCCCATGCGCCAAGATATAGGAAAAAGGGGAGAGTCCTAAAGAGGGGAGGCACCTCCGAGGTGCCTTGGGGAGGATGGACTCCTCCCCCCTCCTTAGCCGCACCCCTTCCTTGGAGGAGGGGGCAAGGCTGCGCCTCCCCCCTCTCCCCTGCCCCTATATATAGTGGAGGGGAGGGAGGGCATCCATACCTGAGCCCTTGGCGCCTCCCTCCCTCCCGTGACACCTCCTCCTCTCCCGTAGGTGCTTGGCGAAGCCCTGCAGGATTGCCACGCTCCTCCATCACCACCACGCCGTTGTGCTGCTGCTGGATGGAGGCTTCCTCAACCTCTCCCTCTCTCCTTGCTGGATCAAGGCATGGGAGACATCGTCGAGCTGTACGTGTGTTGAACGCGGAGGTGCCGTCCGTTCGGCACTAGGATCATCGGTGATCTGAATCACGACGAGTACGACTCCATCAACCCCGTTCACTTGAACGCTTCCGCTTAGCGATCTACAAGGGTATGTAGATGCACTCTCCTTCTACTCGTTGCTGGTCTCTCCATAGATAGATCTTGGTGATACGCGTAGGAAAATTTTGAATTTCTGCTACGTTCCCCAACAGTGGCATCATGAGCTAGGTCTATTGCGTAGATTCTTTGCACGAGTAGAACACAAAGTAGTTGTGGGCGTTGATATTGTTCAATATGCTTGCCGTTACTAGTCTTATCTTGATTCGGCGGCATCGTGGGATGAAGCGGCCCGGACCAACCTTACACGTACGCTTACGTGAGACCGGTTCCACCGACAAACATGCACTAGTTGCATAAGGTGGCTGGCGGGTGTCTGTCTCTCCCACTTTAGTCGGATCGGATTCGATGAAAAGGGCCCTTATGAAGGGTAAATAGCAATTGGCATATCACGTTGTGGTTCATGCGTAGGTAAGAAACGTTCTTGCTAGAAACCCATAGCAGCCACGTAAAACATGCAAACAACAATTAGAGGACGTCTAACTTGTTTTTGCAGGGTATACTATGTGATGTGATATGGCCAAAAAGGATGTGATGAATGATATATGTGATGTATGAGATTGATCATGTTCTTGTAATAGGAATCACGACTTGCATGTCGATGAGTATGACAACCGGCAGGAGCCATAGGAGTTGTCTTTATTTATTTGTGACCTGCGTGTCAACTTAAACGTCATGTAATTACTTTACTTTATTGCTAACCGTTAGCCATAGTAGTAGAAGTAATAGTTGGCGAGGCAACTTCATGAAGACACGATGATGGAGATCATGATGATGGAGATCATGGTGTCATGCCGGTGACGATGATGATCATGGAGCCCCGAAGATGAAGATCAAAAGGAGCAAAATGATATTGGCCATATCATGTCACTATTTGATTGCATCTGATGTTTATCATGTTTATACATCTTATTTGCTTAGAACGACGGTAGTAAATAAGATGATCCCTTACAACAATTTCAAGAAGTGTTCTCCCCTAACTGTGCACCGTTGCGACAGTTCGTGTTTCGAAGCACCACGTGATGATCGGGTGTTAGATTCTAACGTTCACATACAACGGGTGTAAGACAGATTTACACACGCGAAACACTTAGGGTTAACTTGACGAGCCTAGCATGTACAGACATGGCCTCGGAACACGGAGACCGAAAGGTCGAGCATGAGTCGTATAGAAGATATGATCAACATGAAGATGTTCACCGATGATGACTAGTCCGTCTCACGTGATGATCGGACACGGCCTAGTTTGACTCGGATCATGTAATCACTTAGATGACTAGAGGGATGTCTATCTGAGTGGGAGTTCATAAGATGAACTTAATTATCCTGAACATAGTCAAAAGGTTTTTGCAAATTATGTCGTAGCTCACGCTATAGTTCTACTGTTTAGATGTGTTCCTAGAGAAAAATTAGTTGAAAGTTGATAGTAGCAATTATGCGGACTAGGTCCGTAAACTGAGGATTGTCCTCATTGCTTCATAGAAGGCTTATGTCCTTAATGCACTGCTCAGTGTGCTGAACCTCGAACGTTGTCTGTGGTTGTTGCGAACATCTGACATACACGTTTAGATAACTACGTGATAGTTCAGTTAAACGGTTTAGAGTTGAGGCACCAAAGACGTTTTTGAAACATCGCGAAACATATGAGATGTTTTGAGGGCTGAAATTGGGATTTCAGGCTCGTGCCCATGTCAAGAGGTATAAGACCTCCGATGACTTTCTTAACCTGCAAACTAAGGAGAAAAGCTCAATTGTTGAGCTTGTGCTCAGATTGTCTGAGTACAACAATCATTTGAATCGAGTGGGAGTTGATCTTCCAGATAAGACAGTGATGGTTCTCCAAAGTCATTGCCACCAAGCTGTTAGAGCTTCATGATGAACTATAACATATCAGGGATAGATATGATGATCCTTGAGGTATTCGCGATGTTTGACACCGCGAAAGTAGAAATCAAGAAGGAGCATCAATTGTTGATGGTTGGTGAAACCACTAGTTTCAAGAAGGGCAAGGGCAAGAAGGGATACTTCATGAAACGGCAAATCAGCTGCTGCTCTAGTGAAGAAACCCAAGGTAAAACCCAAACCCGAGACTAAGTGCTTCTGTAATAAGGGGAACAACCACTAGAGCAGAATTACCCTAGATACTTGGTAGATAAGAAGGCTGGCAAGGTCGATAGAAGTATATTGGATATACATTGTGTTAATGTGTACTTTGCTAGTACTCCTAGTAGCACCAGGGTATTAGATACTGGTTCGGTTGCTAAGTGTTAGTAACTCGAAATAAAAGCTACGGAATAAAACGGAGACTGGCTAAAGGTGAGCTGACGATATGTGTTGGAAGTGTTTCCAAGTTTGATGTGATCTAACATTGCACGCTCCCTCTGCCATCAAGATTAGTATTAAACCTGAATAAGTGCTCTTGCACCTAAAGGAATGGTTTATTGAATCTTGATCGTAGGGATACACATTTTCATGCCAAAAGATATAAGATAGTAATGATAGTACCACTTACTTGTGGCACTGCCATGTAAGTCATAATGGTATAAAACGCATGAAGAAGCTCCATGTTGATGGATCTTTGGACTCACTCGTTTTTGAAAAGTTTGAGACATGCGAACCATGTCTATTGGTGTATATGCATGAAGAAACTCCATGCAAATGGACCGTTTTGACTCACTTGATTTTGAATCACTTGGGACATGCAAATCATACCACATGGACAAGATGACTGAAAAGCCTCACTTCTGGTAAAGTGGAACAAGATAGCAACTCGTTGGAAGTAACACATTTTGATGTGTGCAGTCCAATGAATGCTGAGGCATGCAGTGAATATCGTTATGTTCTTACTTCACAGATAATTTAAGTGGATGTTGAGTACATTTACTTGATGAATCATGAGTCTGAATTATTGAAAGGTTCAAGTAATTTCAGGGTGAAGTTGAAAGATCATCGTGACAAGAGGATAAAATATCTATGATATGATCATAGAGATGAATATCTGAATTACGAGTTTGGCACAGAATTAAGACATTGTGGAAATAGTTTCACAACTAATACAGCCTGGAACACCATAGTGTGATGGTGTGTCCGAACATCATAACTGCACCCTATTGGATATGATGCATACCATGATGTCTCTTATCGAATTACCACTATCGTTCATGGGTTAGGCATTAGAGACAACCACATTCACTTTAAATAGGGCACCACGTAATTCCGTTGAGATGACACCGTATGAATTATGGTTTAGAGAAACCTAAGTTGTCGTTTCTTAAAGGTTTGGGGCTGCGACGCTTATGTGAAAAAGTTTCAGGATTAAGCTCGAACCCAAAGCGGATAAAGTACATCTTCATAGGAAACCCAAAACAGTTGGGTATACCTCCTAATTCAGATCCGAAAGCAATATGAATTGTTTCTAGAATTGGGTCCTTTCTCGAGGAAAGGTTTCTCTCGAAAGAATTGAGTGGGAGGATGGTGGAGACTTGATGAGGTTATTGAACCATCACTTCAACCAGTGTGTAGCAGGGCACAGGAAGTTGTTCCTGTGGCACCTACACCAATTGAAGTAGAAGCTTATGATAGTGATCATGAAACTTCAGATCAAGTCACTCCCAAACCTCGTAGGATGACAAGGATGCGGACTACTTCAGAGTGGTACGTAATCCTGTCTTGGAAGTCATGTTGCTAGACAACAATGAACCTACGAGCTATGGAGAAGCGATGGTGGGCCCGGATTCCGATAAATGGCTCAAGGCCATAAAACCCGAGAGAGGATCCATGTATGAAAACAAAGTGTAGACTTTGGAAGAACTACTTGATGGTCGTAAGGCTATTAGGTACATATGGATTTTGAAAGGAAGACATACAATGATGGTAAGTGTCACCATTGAGAAAGCTCGACTTGTCGTTAAGATGTTTTTCGACAAGTTCAAGGAGTTGACTATGATGAGACTTTCTCACTCGTAGCGATGCTAAGAGTTTGTTGGAATTATATTAGCAATTACTGCATTATTTATGAAATCTTGCAGATAGGATGTCAAAACATTGTTTCCTCGACGATTCTTGAGGAAAGGTTGTATGTGATACAACCGGAAGGTTTTGTCTCTCCTGAAATATGCTAATAAGTATGCAAAGCTCCAGCAATCCTTCTGAGGACTGGAGTGAGCATCTCGGAGTTGGAATGTATGCTTTGATGATGATCAAAGATTTTGGGTGTATACAAAGTTTATGAGAAACTTGTATTTCCAAAGAAGTGAGTGGGAGCACTATAGAATTTCTGATGAGTATATGTTGTTGACATATTAATGATCAGAAATGACGTAGAATTTCTGGAAAGCATATAGGTTATTTGGAAAGTGTTTTCAATGGAAAACCTGGATTAAGCTACTTGAACATTGAGCATCAAGATCTATAATGATAGATCAAAACGCTTAATAGTACTTTCAAATGAGCACATGCCTTGACATGATCTTGAAGGTGTTCAAGATGGATCAGTCAAAGAAGGAGTTCTTGCCTGAGTTGTAAGGTATGAAGTTAAGACTTAAAGCTCGACCATGGCAGAATAGAGAGAAAGGAACGAAGGTCGTCCCTTATGCTTAAGACATAGGCTCTACAGTATGCTATGATGTGTACCGCACCTGAAGTGTGCTTTACCATGAGTCAGTCAAGGGGTACAAGAGTGATCCAAGAATGGATCACAGGACAGCGGTCAAAGTTATCCTTAGTAACTAGTGGACTAAGGAATTTTCTCAATTATGGGGGTGGTAAAAGAGTTCGTCGTAAAGGGTTACGTCGATGCAAGCTTAACACCTATCCGGATAGCTCTGAGTAGAGATACCGGATACGTATAATGGAGCAACAATTTAGAATAGCTCCAAGTAGAACAGTTATTTGGAAAAGCTCCAAATAGAACGTGGTAGCTGCATCTAGGAGATGACATAGAGATTTGTAAAGCACACACGGATCTGAAAGGTTCAGACCCGTTGACTATAACCTCTCTCACAAGCATAACATGATCAAACCCAGAACTCTTTGGGTGTTAGTCACATGGGGATGTGACCTTGAGTGTTAATCACATATCGATGTGAACTAGATTATTGACTCTAGTGCAAGTGGGAGACTGTTGGAAATATGCCCTAGAGGCAATAATAAATTGATTATTATTATATTTCCTTGTTCATGATAATCGTTTATTATCCATGCTAGAATTGTATTGATAGGAAACTCAGATACATGTGTGGATACATAGACAACACCATGTCCCTAGTAAGCCTCTAGTTGACTAGCTCGTTAATCAATAGATGGTTACGGTTTCCTGACCATGGACATTGGATGTCGTTGATAACGGGATCACATCATTAGGAGAATGATGTGATGGACAAGACCCAATCCTAAGCCTAGCACAAGATCATGTAGTTCGTATGCTAAAGCTTTTCTAATGTCAAGTATCATTTCCTTAGACCATGAGATTGTGCAACTCCCGGATACCGTAGGAGTGCTTTGGGTGTGCCAAACGTCACAACGTAACTGGGTGGCTATAAAGGTACACTACGGGTATCTCTGAAAGTGTCTGTTGGGTTGGCACGAATCGAGATTGGGATTTTGTCACTCCGTGTAAACGGAGAGGTATCTCTGGGCCCACTTGGTAGGACATCATCATAATGTGCACAATGTGACCAAGGGGTTGATCACGGGATGATGTGTTACGGAACGAGTAAAGAGACTTGCCGGTAACGAGATTGAACAAGGTATCGGTATATCGACGATCGAATCTCGGGCAAGTACCATACCGCTAGACAAAGGGAATTGTATACGGGATCGATTGAGTCCTTGACATCGTGGTTCATCCGATGAGATCATCGTGGAACATGTGGGAGCCAACATGGGTATCCAGATCCCGCTGTTGGTTATTGACCGCAGAACATCTCGGTCATGTCTGCATGTCTCCCGAACCCGTAGGGTCTACACACTTAAGGTTCGATGACGCTAGGGTTATAAAGGAAGTTTGTATGTGGTTACCGAATGTTGTTCGGAGTCCCGGATGAGATCCCAGACGTCACGAGGAGTTCCGGAATGGTCCGGAGGTAAAGATTTATATATAGGAAGTCCTGTTTCGGCCATCGGGACAAGTTTCGGGGTCATCGGTATTGTACCGGGACCACCGGAAGGGTCCCGGGGGCCCACCGGGTGGGGCCACCTGCCCCGGGGGCCACATGGGCTGTAGGGGGTGCGCCTTGGCCTACATGAGCCAAGGGCACCAGCCCCTAGAGGCCCATGCGCCAAGATATAGGAAAAAGGGGAGAGTCCTAAAGGGGGGAGGCACCTCCGAGGTGCCTTGGGGAGGATGGACTCCTCCCCCCTCCTTAGCCGCACCCCTTCCTTGGAGGAGGGGGCAAGGCTGCGCCTCCCCCCTCTCCCCTGCCCCTATATATAGTGGAGGGGAGGGAGGGCATCCATACCTAAGCCCTTGGCGCCTCCCTCCCTCCCGTGACACCTCCTCCTCTCCCGTAGGTGCTTGGCGAAGCCCTGCAGGATTGCCACGCTCCTCCATCACCACCACGCCGTTGTGCTGCTTCTGGATGGAGTCTTCCTCAACCTCTCCCTCTCTCCTTGCTGGATCAAGGCATGGGAGACATCGTCGAGCTGTACGTGTGTTGAACGCGGAGGTGCCGTCCGTTCGGCACTAGGATCATCGGTGATCTGAATCACGACGAGTACGACTCCATCAACCCCGTTCACTTGAACGCTTCCGCTTAGCGATCTACAAGGGTATGTAGATGCACTCTCCTTCTACTCGTTGCTGGTCTCTCCATAGATAGATCTTGGTGATACGCGTAGGAAAATTTTGAATTTCTGCTACGTTCCCCAACAATAACAAGTGATGTTCTCACAGCAAAATACTAAACAACATGTTCATCAGGTTTCAGTTGTCATAGCAAACACGATTTCACATAGTAGATAAAAAACGTCTTGTGACAGGCAAATACGACAAAAGCAATGTAATCATCATCTGCAGATGCAGCGTCAACATCTTCACCATGTGTATCAGTCTGAATCGTAATTCCCCACGGTTTCATCTTCTTCTTCGTCCTCAACATCCTCGAACGTTGGCTTCTTCTTGATCAACTCTTGTATTTCCGCAGCACGACAGGCAATCTTTTCGCTGGCGTCATTGACGTGATGGTTCTGAAAGATATTAGGAACATCTGTGTTATCTTGTACATCAGGAGCAGTGTAAGCATCATCTTGTTGTGTAACTTCATTAAACGAATTCATGTGCTCAAACCTTTGCAATACTCTCCAGTCATCGCTACGTGCAAATGTGTCTTCCAAGAAAAATATCTGTGTTGCTTGATTTGCCAAAATAAAAGGCTCGTTGGTCTGGTACGATGCCTTGACATTGATGGATTTGAAATAATCATCAGCTCTGGGTTTTGCGATCCTGGAAAACAGGTTATACCAACGACAGCACAACAGAACGACACACCGATGATCCTTGAAACTGGAGATATACTCCAACTGAACAATGTCTGTTATGTTAGCATACATTTCAGTTGTATCTTTGTCATACGTATCTGTGCTCATGATGTCACTGTTTTGTGTCTTCCTGCCTTCGTCTCGTGCAACGGTGTTGTAGCACACATCTCCAACAATGCAAGATTCATAATGTCTTACCCGAGTATCAGGACCCATTGCTAGTGAGTAAAGGGCATCATCAACTGCCTACCCATCCTCCCGCATCTTCTTAACCTATGGTTAGGAAATAGACAAGCTGATCATCTTATGTACTCAATATATTAAAAAAACTGGCTGTGCAATTCAAAAGCTTACATGGCTCTTGAACCATTTCGCAAATCTTGCCATAACCAGTTTGTCGATGTTTCTTGGATTTTGCGGCAGTAACTCCTTTTTGTAGATGCTGCACAACATAGTGATCGTGTCAAACAACTAAATATATAAGAATGTGCTGCAAGTTTAGTAGATTACGATGTATAAGCTGTAGTACTGCACTTACTTGATATAAGGTAGTATCTCAGGACAGTTATTTAACACATACCAAACCATTTTGTCCAAATCTTTAGGTTTGTCCTCTTGTTGACTCTTCCATGTAACTCAAACAGAATAATCGACAACATTGAGCCCAGGATTGTCTTCACCCACCTCTTTGCTAAGGTCATCAGCTGTTTCAATGTATTTTGAGCAGAATGTCAACGCTTCTGTAGCAATGTAGGCCTCTGCAATTGAACCCTCGAGTCTAGCTCTGTTCCTAACATAGCTCTTGAAAGTGCCTAGCCGCCTTTCAATAGGGTACATCCAGCCATACTATACTGGACCTCTAAGTAGTGCCTCATCAGGTAGATGAACAGCCAAATGCACCATCACATCAAAGAAGGCTGGAGGATATATCTTCTCAAGGTCGCATAGGATAGTTGGTATCTTGTCTCTAAGACGCTCCAAAGCATCTATCCTGATACTTCTACTATAGAGTTCCCTGAAGAATTGTCCCAACTCTGCAACTGCTCTGTATAAGTCAGGGCGGCCCAATCCTCTAAGGATAACAGGTAAAACCCTTTGAAGTAGGATGTGGCAGTCATGAGTTTTCAACCCTTGTACCTTGTTTCCATCTGCACTGACTCTCCTTTCAGGGTTGGAAGCAAATCCATGTGGGAATCTCACACGTGACAGGACCTCGCAGAATTCTTTTATTTTTACCTTGTCCAAGACGTACACAGCTGGTGCCACATCCCGTGGTTTACCTTCATCTTGCACCTGCAAATCATGTCTGATACCCAGGTGTGTCAAATCAATCCTAGATTTTAAGGTATCTTTTGTCTTGCCTTCAATATTAAGAAGTGTGCCGATAATGTTGTCACATATATTTTTCTTGATGTGCATCACATCAAGATTATGCCGCAGATCCAAATCTTTCCAATACTCCAAGTCCCACAAAGTGGACCTGCGGGTAAAAAATAATCTCTCTTCTGCTCTGCCATGCTTCCTTTTCCCGCTACCATTACCAAGATGGTTTCCTGGTGTAATATGCCTGACCTTCTCTAATTCCACTTGCAACTCATCGGCGGTGAGCCTATTTGGCGCATCACGGTTTTCATGCTTTGCATTGAACAGATGTCTAGATGCGACTTGTCCTTGGCAAGGAAACGGCGGTGTCCAATGTAACAGATTTTGCTAAGTATTGCGTATGACAGTGGATTCCTCTCATAGTGAACACATGCATTGTAACCATGTGTCGTTCGCCCTAACATAGTTCCCAAAGCCGGATAATCATGGATGCACCAAATTATAACAGCACGCGGAAAGAAATCAGCTGGTGGGCTGCTATATAGGTCTCGAGTGAGAACACCCCTCTATAGTTGTTGAAGTTCCTCCACAAGAGGCTCCATGAACAAATCAAAATCCTTTCCAGGACTTTTTGGACCTGGGATGAGCAAGGCCATCATGTAGTTTGATTCTTTGGTGCAGACATTTGGAGGCATGTTGTAAGGGATAACAAGCACTGGCCACATGCTATATGTGGCGCTCTGGTGGACAAATGGGTTAAATCCATTTGAAGCTAAGCCAAGTCTAATGTTTCTCGGGTCAGCAGCAAACTTTTTGTGTTTATGATTGAAGCTTTTCCACTCACTACCATGAGATGGATGGCTCATTACATTCTGATCTCTGTACTCCTGGTTCCTAGAATGCCACAGTACATCCTCTCTTGTTTCAGCATCATGAAACAACCTCTACAATCTTGGTATAATTGGAAAATGTGTCAGAACATTATGAGGAATCCTCTTCACAGCATTGCCATCTTTCCATCTTGATGATTTGCATTTCGGGCATTCACTTAAGTTGGCATAATCCTTCTGGAACAGAAGACAATTATTCTTACAAACATGGATCATATCATATCCAATACCAACTGCACGAAGGAAATTCTTCATTTTACTGTAGGTGTGTGGTAGGTCAGACACATCTAGGAAAGATTTGCGGAAAGCAGCCAATCACATTGAATGATTTGAAGGTCATCCAGTCAGATGTCTTCACCTGAAGAAAGGTGACCGTAGCTGAGAATACTGACAGCTTATTTCCGGGGGTGACAGCCACGTTGCATTGTTCCAACATGCGGGCCCACCGTTTTTCTTCTGCAGGTGAAAGTTAACGGAATGCACGCGTATTTTGTAGCATTGTTTTAATGTTGGTCAAACTCACTGGCTCCGCCACCACCACCTCCTCCTCCTCTTCCACCTGAGCATCAGGCAGATCAAGATGGTGATCTGTTGCTTCCACGTAGTCAATAACATTGACGTTCACAGTTTCACCATGATGAACCCACCTAGTATATGTGACCCACATCCCATACAAGTGTAGATGATTTTGCACAGTTGACTGGGGTCTTGTAATTGAATTCATACAACTTCTACACGGGCAGAGCACATCTGATTTTGGACCACTGTAATCAGCTCTAATAAAGTTCATGAAGTTTTCAAACCCCTCGACATATGTACCGGAGAATCTTCGAGCAGAAGTTATCCAAGTCCTATCCATTTGTTAGACATACAAATTAGTTCTTCTACTAGATATTACAGGAAAAACATATATGCTTTTTTATGAAGTCCAGAAAAAAATACCTAGGTCGGTGTCTAAAGCTATGGCAAGATATCTGGACTAGCAGATCTAAGTAACGAAATATATGTAAAGCTAATTCAGCAAACAGATTTGAGTGCTAAATTATGGCAGGTTGTTTCAGCAGTCAATGAGGCCGAGCACACATCCATCAAACTATCGAAGGCCATCGCAGCAACAAAGATCGAGTATAAAATGGTGTAGAGCAATTTCACCTAACAGATTGGCTACTAGACCATGGCAATCTACTCACGATAAATATATGGCAGGATATTTTAGCAACTAATCGGCCTTGGCATGCCATCTCAGCTAAGCAGATTGAGTGCAGAACAGGGCAAGGAAGCTTCTTAAGAAGAGCCTATTGACTGTAAACTACTTCGGAAAACAATGAGATTAATAGCGTCTATCAGCTAACATTCAGCGCTACACCGACATTAACGGGGCCTCAGTATAGAATGCGCGTACCGTGGGAGAAGCTGGCCGCCGTGCGTCTCCACATGAACGTCGCTAGCGGTGGTGGCGCTAACCGCCATGCGCCTCCACAAGAACGTAGCCAGCGGTGGCGGCGCAGCTAGAGGACGGCAGTCTACGAGAGCGTACTATGGGAGCGAGAGGATCGCCGTGTGTCCCCTCGATGAACCGCGGCGCCGATGTATCGTCGTGGTGGGGAGGGCGGCTTTGGCGGAGCGAATGGAGTGGAGGGTGACGGGGGGGTGAATATTATTGGCTAGTTGTCCAAAGGGGGGTTGAATCGGATTTGGGGGGGATTTTCAGGTGGGGGGAGGATTTTCGCGCGGTGGGCGGGGGGAGTTCGGCGCATGGTCGGTTTCTCCAAGTGCAGTCCCACGTGTCAGTGAAGAGGCAAGCCAAAGTGCGCTCCGTTTGCGTGAGCCGTGTGCAGGACCGAACGTGTGTGGGGTGCAATGCAACCGCGACAGGAGTACTGTGAGTGTACCGCCTTTTTTTCCTTTTAAACTAGGTGCTTCGACCCCTCAAAAAAAACTTGTTGCTTCACGCGATCCATCGATACTACTACTAGTAATCCGGTAATCCCGACTAAAACGGCATGGCCGGGTCTTTTCCCGCGCGATATGCTGGGAGGTTGGCTTAGTTGGGTTTTTTAGAATGAGTAATGCTACACCTACGTAATCCCAGTTACGTAATTAACATAATGTGAAACGTGTGAGCTGTTGATTGTAGATTGGGGGAGGAAGGGGCCCACCACCATGAAAATCAGGGGAGGAGAGAGTGAGGCAATTTACATTAACCCTTTCGTAGGTTCTCGTAGATGTAGAAAGATGTGAAATGCGTGAATGTGTAGTGGACGTACTATTGGAGTGCCTAGGATAAATAGACCCTATGTGTTTATTTTACTTCGCATGTTAGATTTATCCTGGTTCAATAAAAAGCAGAGTTGGTGATGATGGTGTGACTGTCATCCTGCAATATAGGCCATCCGATCTATATCTAACGGATAAGAACGAAACTATGAAAATTTACCCGCACTCCTCGTTCATCCTTTTCTCCCACAAGAACTTGATCTTCCGTGCAACGCACGGGCATCTTGCTAGTACTCCTACAATATACTATATTATTGTGAAAGTTCATATACGCCGACCGAGATTAATGCAAACAGGGTAGATTTTCATTACATTTCAAACTTTTACAGGACACAAAAATAAAAGAAACCCGACCCTAAACCTATTCTACGGTGGGGACCGACATCCTCCATCTGCGATCTCTATGTACAGGAGCGGGGTTCAAGACCCGTGAAGTGAAGGTGCGGTCTCCGGCGAGGAAGAGTAGAACACAGGACACGGACCTGTCAGTTGGCACACCAGGCCCTGCCGCCTCCCATGCCCTACTCATCCTCGGAGGAGTCCCCGACCTCGGTGGTGCCGGACGTTGGACAACGGCAAGTAGTACGCGTGGCTGACGGTGCTCCTGCCGTCAACTGCCAGCGTGGCCACCGCTTGTGCGGTCGCGTCCGCGTCCGGCTACGCCGCTATTGCGTCGCGAGAGGCGACTTGAGCAAGGGCGGCGACCTCGAGCTTCATCCCTGAAGACAAGCTCTCCCTCAGAGCGTTCGCACTTGTGGTCATGGCGGATGTGGTGCCAGGTAGGAGGATGATGCGCTATGGTGTGGAGGTTAGCTGGGCGTTGCCGCTTTAAGTAGCACATTCCAGTGAGGCCAAGCGTCCTGGTGCGTCATTAAGTCGACGGAGTTGGTTCCTCGGGCACCGAGCCTCTTAACGACGACATACGAATGGACGGCATGAATGCGGGCAGCTGGCGCCGGCTGGGAATGCACCGCACGACGGCGCGAGGGACGAGGGTTTTGGTGTGCTAGGGTAGTCAGCTGCGGTCGTGGCAACGTTGGAGATGCCCTTTGCTCACATGCGATCCCCGGATGTCATTGAAAAAGCAAGACGACCCGGCATGGTCTCAGGTCCTGAAGATGCAGTTGGCCGCGCTACACCACTCCGCGGATGCATCGCGGCGCCCCGTGCATCCTCGACGAGCCGGGTGTTGGGGTGTGTTTGGATTGTGGCCAAAGTACACCTTACCAAAATTTTGGTCATGACCCAAAGATTGGTCTTTGTTTGGATGGTTGCCTTTTTTTGGCATGCCAATGAACTCTAGCCAACTCTAGTTCATTTTTCTTGCCAATGTCGGCCAAATCATGGGCAACCAATACCTCAACCAAAATTTTGGCTACCCAATGCTTTGATGGGGCAACCTTGGGCACAAACCAAACATAATGTTGGTCGTGCCACAGCACTAACGCCACCCTCGGCACACTGAAACCGACCATGTCTAGCGATGATATGAACGTGTCGCTCACCGCGGTCGCCGTGTCTAGAGGCGGTGCTGGATTTGCGCCATGTTGTTGGCCCCAACGACCCACATGAACGGTTGTCGGTTGGCGAGGAGGTCGTGGGCCAGCTCCTCAATTGGACTAGTCTACGCTACATCGTCCCGATGGGTGTGCCCCACATGTCGATTTCCCTGTTTTCCCAGCCATATTCGAGCGCCAGTGCTCCGTGTTGCGCATTAGGCCTTTCACTATGTAGGCCAAGTGAGACAACTTATTGTTTATTTGAGCCGTTCAAGTATAATGATGTGGCTTGCAGAATAAGCCGGAACAAACATATGATAGAGATTCCGTCCGAAGTTTTCGTGGTGGGCCCACACGGGCTCGAGTGTACAACACCATCATGTACAAGGCAGTGCACATGACATACTAAGCGTCCCCGAACCAGCATAGCCAAGGGTTCTTTAAGACACAACGAGACCACTGTAAAAACGACCATGGAAAGGCGGACCACTAGACGTCAAACCCCAATCTCATATCATGCATCTGTCGAAAAGATATTCTAGGAGCTACTTGAATTCCCACCTATAAAACTCCCGAAACTTTCTGGTTATGCAATCTGGTGTTGGGGATACAGGGGAAACAATATGTATCTCACCCAAACTAACAATACCTACATCCAAGCTGTATCCATCCGTCAACACATAACCAAGAAACCTTCGGAAATCGTGTAGCTCAACCTTCGGAAAGCATCCGTTATACGAGTTATGGCAATACTCCCGAACTCCCGCCCCAGTACTGGGTGGCATCGAGGTTATCTCACCAACAACTGCATAAAAGAGATTTTCGATGTTGGCAAAACTCAAGTATTCTAGAACTGCAACGATAAAATTATGACGACAACACCTCGGAGCTCAACTCCCCGGGTCAATGCCACATAAAAGACAGGAGGCACCAAGAACAATGTTCTCGTCCCAAAACCATCGGAACGGTTCCAAGATACCCGCGTGATCCTAAAAAAAATTAGTGAAATTTGAGGAGAGGAAAGTCAAAACATCTACGTTAGGAGACCTCACCAGAGAGACGAAGGAATTGAGGACTAAAAAGAATCCTACTCTCCGATATATATAATCCTAAGACTCAAAACATTTTTTTCTAGACTCAACAACGCCAGCAAACAATCAAGCAGGGGGCTCCTAAGTCGGGGATGGCTCTGATTACCAACTTGTAACACCCACGATGCGGCTATATCTCCCACGTGTCGAAGCACGACTTAGAGGCATAACCGCATGGTGGTTTTGTCGCAAGAAGGGTCATCTTCACACAATCCCATGTAATGAACAAAAATGGGATAAAGAGTTAGCTTACAATCTCCACTTCACACAATGAGCAAATAAATCATACATCATTCAGAGTGCACACATAGTCCGACTACGGACGAAGTCAAAAGAAAAGAAGATAACCCAACTGCTAGATCCCCGATCGTCCCAACTGGGCTCCACTACTGATCAACATGAAACGAAACATAGCAACGACCAAGATCTTCGTTGAGCTCCCATCTGAGCTCGGTTGCATCATCTGCACTGGTATCATCGGCACATGCAACTGTTGTGATAGTATCTGGTGAGTCACGAGGACTCAGCAATCTCAAAACCCGCGAGATCAAGACTATTTAAGCTTATGGGTAGGAAAGGGTAATGAGGTGGAGTTGCAGCAAGCACTAAGCAAATATGGTGGCTAACATACGCAAATAAGAGCGAGAAGAGAGCAAATGGAACGGTCGTGAAGCTAGCAATGATCAAGAAGTGATCCTGAACTCCTACTTACGTCAAACATAACCCAAAACCATGTTCACTTCCCGGACTCCGCCGAAAAGAGACCATCACGGCTACACACGCTGTTGATGTATTTTAAAGAGGGCAAGTGTCAAGTTATCTACAACCGGACATTAACAAATTCCCATCTGCCCATAACCGCGGGCACGGCTTTTGAAAGTTTAAACCCTGTAGGGGTGTCCCAACTTAGCCCATCACAAGCTCTCACGATCAACGAAGGATATTCCTTCTCCCAGGAAGACCCGATCAGACTCAGAATCCTGGTTTACAAGACATTTCGACAATGGTAAAACAAGACCAGCAAGACCACCCGCTGTGCCGACAAATCCCAATAGGAGCTGCACATATCTCGTTCTCAGGGCACACTGGATAAGCTAAGCGTACAGGTACCGACGTAATCCAAGTTGCCAAGGAATGGTCCCGCACGATGCTCTAGTTTGGACCAACACTCGGAGGAGCACTGGCCCGAGGGGTAAAATAAAGATGACCCTTGAGTCTGCAGAACCGAAGGGAAAAAGGCTTAGGTGTCAAATGTTAAAACCAATGTTGGGCCTTGCTGGAGGAGTTTTATTCAAAGCGAACTGTCAAGGGGGTCCCATAAATCACCCAACCGTGTAAGGAACACAAAATCAAGGAACATAACACCAGTATGACGGAAACTAGGGCGGCAAGAGTGGAACAAAACACCAGGCATAAGGCCGAGTCTTCCACCCTTTACCAAGTATATAGATGGATTAATTAAATAAGAGATATTGTGATATCCCAAAACAATCTTGTCCATCATGGAGCAATCTTCAACTTCACCTACAACTAACAACGCTATAAGAGGGGCTGAGCCAAAGCGGTAACATAGCCAAACAACGGTTTGCTAGGAAGGGTGAAAAGGTTAGAGGCTGACATGGCAATATGGGAGGCATGGTAAACAAGTGATAGGTAGCGCAGCATAGCAATAGAACGAAGCAACTAGCAAGCAAAGATAGAAGTGATATCAAGGGTAATGGTCATCTTGCCTGAAATCCCGCAAGGAAGAAGAACGAGTCCATGAAGAAGACAAATGAACGTAGTCGAACGAATCCTCACAACTCCGGAACAAAACTGAAGCTAACGAGAGAAGCAAACCGGAAAGAAGCAAACAACATGGTAAACAACCATCACATAAGCATGGCATGGCAAAGTGTAACAAACAATACTACAAGTTAAGTGGAGCTCAATATGCAATGAGTTGCATATTGACGAAACACCACATTCAAATATTTAGTTCTCTCTCGTTTAGGCTAACCAACAATATTAAATGTTGTCAAACATGGTAAGAGGTGAAACATAATTGAACTAACTATTTAGGCAAGTTTAAATGAGGCCGGAAACAACAACAATTTCGGAAAATCCCCATATGTCATTTAGCAATTTAATGCAAACACAATTTTAACCATTTAAATGTTGTTAACATGATGCGGATGACATAATCAAGGTTTATGCAATTTTTAATGAAAATGTTGACATGATCATGTTATGAAGCATTTGGTCACCATGGCGGACGGAAAAAGGTGCCACGGCGGTGAAACGGAAATGGTGCCATGGCAACATCCCGGTTCCAGCAACTCGATTGAGATGCTGGTGCAAAAGAACAAGTGTGGGTGCGCGAAACGTGCAAGAGTGACGGGGAGTGATCC
Source organism: Triticum aestivum (assembly GCF_018294505.1). Taxonomy (NCBI): domain Eukaryota; kingdom Viridiplantae; phylum Streptophyta; class Magnoliopsida; order Poales; family Poaceae; genus Triticum; species Triticum aestivum. The sequence continues at coordinate 81,194,065 of NC_057801.1, read as the reverse complement.
CGGATACCAGGTGTCCCACATGTCGATGGCATGGCTAACGAGGAGGAACGAGCATGAAACAAACGGGCACGATGCAAACATACGGTTCATCTCATACAACATGCATTCATTCTCGGGCATCGTCTCGGCATTATACCTTCGAAGCATGCATTTTCAGGGAAGAATGAGTTTGAAGTGGAAGTAGTCGTTCATGGGCCGTAGTGGAGGTAGTCGTTCTCGCGACGGTAGTGGAAGTAGACGTTCACGGGTCGTCGTGGGAAGTAGTCGTACACGGCGTCGGTAGAGGTACTTGTCGCATCATCAGGCGTAGTCAACCTTGGTGTATCCGTGCGTACGGGTACTTGCCAAAATCCACAGGAACAGTAGTGGTGCATGATCTTCGCATTTGTAGTCAGACTTGGCGATCCAGGGTACTTGGTGTATACGTCCAAGGAGGATACGATGGAGAAGATGCTCGTCACGGGTGGAAGCTCCAGGAGCCATGGTTCGCAGCAGGCAAGGCGTCCCTGGCCTTGAGATGGGGTCCTAGCGGGCAGAGCAGCGGCATCTCCAAGGCAGGGCAAAGGAAAGGGCGGAGCTCCTCCGGCTGGAAGCTGACAAGGTGGGAGGACAGCGAGGAGCCGGGGATCTGGGCCTAGCCCATGCGAGCGACCCTGGCGGTCAAAGTGCAGGAGCGGGACGAGGCGCGTCCCTCTTCTCCCGGGACGAAGCAGAGGAGAAGGTTGGGCATGGCGCCGACAGGAGGTTGGCAGCACGCGGTGATGGGGATGGAGAAGGCGCGCTGGACGAGGGGTCGAGCTCGGGAAGAAGGACGAGCATTGCAGGCTCGCGAAGACTGTGGTGACGCTGTTGCCGGTGGTGTCCTTGGCGCGAAGCAGGGGAGGAAGCTCGACGGGGAGGCAGCGACCTTGGTTGCGGTGGAAGGAGTCGCGCAGGGGAAGGAGGCCCTTGGTCACCGTAGAGGAAGCAGAGGGCGGTGCTGGTCTGGCGACGACGGAGAACGGCGGGATGCGGCGAGGCTGCACTGGCACTTGGCGAAGGCGTGGCCATGACCAACGGCGAGGTGGGTTGAGGGCGGCGGCGCTCCTGGTCGCAGCGACCGGACTCCGGCGACGAGGAGGAGGCAGAGGGGAACAAGACGAGGGCGCGACGCTGCTCTCTCTCTCTCTCTGCGACCGCGCATCGAGGGAGGAGGGGATCGAGCAGGGCTCTCCCTGGCGATGTGCGTGTGTGTGAGTGGCGGCGCAAGGTGGTGAACGAGGAAGACGGGGATCGGGCGATGGTCGGGCTAGGGTTAACAGTGGGGCGCGGCTGGGCCTTGGGCCAACTGGATCGGATGGATACAAGTGGCGGTTGGGCTTCTCTCTCTCACCCACTCTAAAGAAAATAAAAACAAAACAGGGATAAGAAAGAAAAGAAAGAGAGGTTAGGGGAAGAAGTTGGACATGCGAATAATTTCCTCGGACTCACAAAAATGACCTTGATCCAAGAAAATAGAAGTTGGCGCGAAAGCAAGATTTAAATTCAAACTTATTTGAATTTAATTCAAATGGTTTGAACTAGAACAAGGTTTTAGAAGTGTCCAAAAATGTTGAGGATTTCAGTGGGGCTCCAGAAAATGACGAAAAAATTTATTGGACAAAGTTTGAGGTCAAGAAGTGAGATAACAAAGACACGGGGAATTATTTTGCAAGTGTGTCAAACGTAATTCCACATCAATGGAATATTTTATAATAGCTCCCTAATATTGGAAGGATATGTTATAAAGAGAAATCACCCTGTGAGTTCCCTTGGTTTAAATAGATCAAAATATCTATGCAATTTATTTAGTTGAGGTATTAAAAATTAAATGACATGATGGCATGATGACATGATGCAATGCACATGATGCATAGATGAATGCATGAACAAAGCAAAATCACACAACGAATCTCGGAAACCCTGGAAGGCATCTGAAGCTCCGGTCTTGGGGCGTCACATGGGTCCCACCTATCAGTTCGCATCGGGAAAAGATCAGATAAACACAAATTTACGCAGGCGCGGCAAGACTCCAACCCATGCGCGGGAATCACCTAGTTGTGTATGTGTCTGTGAGGGCCTGATGTGTGCACATGCATGTGTAGGTTGAGCACTTGAGCGTGAGAGTGTGTGTTGGTGGTGTGGTGTACTGGTGTGTGCATGCATGCGTGTGTGTGTGCGTGCATGGCTGGGTGTGTACGTGTGAGTGTTGCGTGCGTGCGTGGGTGCATGTGTTTGTGTGAGTGTTGCGTGCATGTAGTTAGTGTGCATGCGTGCGTGTGTGTATAATCACCACACTAGCTCCTATGTGTTAAAACTTAAAACAGACGGCTCAGCATACCAATAAAAGGCCACCTTGTCCACTGTGCCCGCGGTCATGACTTTGAACCACCGTCCAAATATTTTTTTTATTGTTTGTTTTCATTCTTACTAGAAAGATGCCCATGCGTTGCACATAACATCAAGATGCATTTGTATGACTAGTTTATCTTGTGAGAGAAAAGGATGAACGAGGGAAGGCCTTATTTGCAAATGTGGAGAGGTGTGTGGGTACCTTTTTGCAAAATTGCCATAGTTTATTTCCTATCCATCAGATATAAATCGCACGGCCTATATTGCAGGATGGCAGGCACACCATCATCACCAACTCTGTTTTTTATAAGAGTGTATTTTATAAGAGTGTAGATGTAGAGTAGATACAAGCCGACAGGTGGGCACCATGGTAGTGAGATAATGTGATGCAACACTAGAGGTGCCACGTGGAGCGTTTAACTAGTCAACTAGTCATGTCTTGAGCAAATACATAGTTGTACGGTGAGCCCATGACTGTATAATAACCACTAAACATAAATGGTGAACGTAATGAGTGGATTATGAAGTCGAATGTACGTATCGTTCTTTCGCTTCAAATACAATGATCGTCATTGTATATATCCCGAGAGAAAGATGAAACATGTGTGAATGTGCTGGGGGCTTACTTTTAGAGGACCTGGAGATAGTTTGTGTCCATACGTGAAAGGGGCGTACAGGGGGGTATGTGATGGAGAGAGAGATGCTCTTCGTTTCTCTTTATTATGACTAACTTTGTATTTAGTAGAAAAATATACAAATTCATAGTGCGGAATAAATATCATTGTGGGCACCATGCCATGCAAATTAGCATTCGTACTCCTGCATATAACTCTGTAATGTTGTATATATGTAGAAACTCTAAATAATTTTTTGGCCACACTTTATTCAAAACGAATGTTGTATGCGAAATAAACGTGAAGAAAGGGCTTTTTAGATCAATGGGGTATGTGATGTAACATGTGTGAATGTGTAGTTGATGCATTTGGCGGGGCCTAGAGAGGTATGTGTGTGTATTACATCGTCACGCCCAATATGTGACCCTATCCAAAAGGAACTTGAAGGTCCCACCAAGGATAGACCCGCATGTTGAAACGCTTTTGCATGGTGGATATCATTACATCAACATTACATAATAGATGGGTATACATACAAGAGGCATACAATGCCACACGATTACAACATCACAATACATAAGAGCATCATCCAACTACGGATGAAACACAAACAGAAACTCAAACGACATCCACCCTGCTAGCCCAGGCTGCCGACCTGGAACCTATCCCCTGATCGAAGAAGGAGAAGAAGAACTCAACGCACGTAAGCATCGCTCTCGCGTCATGATCATCGCAAAACCTGTACCTGCAACTGTTGTTGTAGTAATCTGTGAGCCACGAGGACTCAGCAATCCCATTACCATTTGTATAAAGACTAGCAAAGCTTAAAGGGAAAGGAAGGGGTAAAGTGGTGAGGTTGCAGCAGCGACTAAGCATGATATGGTGGCTAACATACGCAAGTAAGAGCGAGAAGAGAGCAAGCGGAACGGTTGTGAAGCTAGCAATGATCAAGAAGTGATCCTGAATTCCTACTTACATCAAACATAACCCAAAGACCGTGTTCACTTCCCGGACTCCGCCGAAAAGAGACCATCACGGCTACACACGCGGTTGATGCGTTTTAATTCGGATCTGGTGTCAAGTTATCTACAACCGGACATTAACAAATTCCCATCTGCCTATAACCGCAGGCACGGCTTTCGAAAGATTATACCCTGCAGGGGTGTCCCAACTTAGCCCATGATAAGCTCTCGCGATCAACGAAGGATATACCTTCTCCAGGAAGACCCGATCAGACTCGGAATCCCGGTTTACAAGACCTTTCGACAATGGTAAAACAAGACCAGCAAGACTGCCCGATGCGCCGACAATCCCGATAGGAGCTGCGCATATCTCGTTCTCAGGGAAACACCTGATGAGACAGGCTACGAGTAAAACCAGACTTCGAGTTTCCCTGAGGTGGCCCCGCAGGCGGCTCGGTTCAGACCAACACTTAGACAAGCACTGGCCCGGGGGGGCTAAAATAAAGATGACCCTTGGGTTAATTACTCCCAAGGGAAATATAGGAGGTGGTGAGGCAAATGGTAAAACCAAGGTTGGGCCTTGCTGGAGGAGTTTTATTCAAAGCGAACTGTCGAGGGGGTCCCATAAATCACCCAACCGCGTAAGGAATGCAAAATCCGGGAACATAACACCGGTATGACGGAAACTAGGGCGGCAAGAGTGGAACAAAACACCAGGCATAAGGCCGAGTCTTCCACCCTTTACCAAGTATATAGATGCATTAATAATATAAGACATATTGTGATATCCCAACCAAAATCCTGTCCACCATGGAGCAATCTTCAACTTCACCTGCAACTAGCAACGCTATAAGAGGGCTGAGCAAAGCGGTAACATAGCCAAGCAATGGTTTGCTAGGAAGGGTGTCAAAGGTTAGAGGTTCATGGCAATTTGGGAGGCTTGATGAGCAAAAGATAGGTAACGCAGCAAAGCGATAGAACGAAGCAGCTAGGATAGCAATGATAGTAGTGAGATCCAAGGTAGCGGTCATCTTGCCTGAAATCCCGCAAGGAAGAAGAACGAGTCCATGAAGAAGATGAAGCCACGAAGACGAACCAAGCGTAGACGAACGCATCCTCACGATCGCAACGGAACAGGAACTATCGAGAAGAAGCACACAACATAGGTAAACACACCACACATGAACATGACATGATGCACAACAAGCATGATGCATGACAAATCTAGATGAGGCTACCATGGCAAGAGATGATGCAAACAAGAGCAACACATCAAGGCAAGTTTAAATGAGGCCGGGAACAACATATAACAATTCCGGTAAGTCCCCATATGCAAATTTCAAAATTGGTCCAGATCTGAACAAACATTAAGTTGAAGTTGTTAAACAGCAAGTTAAAGAGCACCAAGAGGATCTACACGAAAATCTAGTCAAGTTACATATAAAGTTCATTTAGTTCGGAGTTACCACCTAGAAGATATGGGCAACACAAGTCAAACATGGCATTGATGCAAAATGCATACAAACATTAAGAAAACACCTCAAAACATAGATGCAACATGATAATATGAAACTACATTCAAAATCAAGCAAGTTTCATATAGAGCACACTCAAAACGGAGCAACGATTCAACACACACACTTAACAAGTCATAACAACAATCTGTCCAAAACAGCAACTAGGCATATTGCAAGCATCAAAACGACATGCTACAGCACCTCAACATAATAACAAAAGGCATGGGCATGATGTACAGGTAAAGCATAACAAAACATGAACACTGAGCTATCTCCAGAAATCACTAGAACATGCTCAAACGCACATGGTAAGATTGCAAATAATATCAGTTTCAGACTTTGCAGAAATTAACATCAGGTTGCAATGTTTAGAGCTATCAAACAACATGTTACAGGAACTCATCATGGCAAACAAAGGCATGGCATTAATCTACTAAACCCATAGATCAAAAGTCCTTTACTGACCATGAGCCAAAAAGGATCAGAAAATATGATGGCACCCATGTAAACATGGCAAGTTATATTACAGATTCATACATGGCAGGAACAGAATTATGAAGGCATGTTGGTGAGCCTGTGCAACTCACTACAGAGAAAAACATGGCATGGCAAGGCAACCAACAGTAAGAAGACATATTTGTGAAGCTAAGCATGGCAAGAGAAAGTCCATAGGGTGCATGGATCACTAGCAAAACACATGGCAACAATTGAACTTAATGTTCACAGGCTAACAGCAACATCATGAAGCAACTTTAGAGCAAGATTACAACAAGCTACAGCAACCTATAATTACAACCAGGGACATGGATGGATAGATCCTGACATGTAGAACAAAACATATTTAGTGAACATCTCCAGATTATGCATAGAATGACTAGTAGCAGCAGGTTTACATAGCATCACGAAATAACAGATTCAGCCTAGCAAAACAGTAACAGCAAGTACCCTACTTAACAAGCTTGATTCACTCACCACAAGTCATTGCATGACAAGATAAGCATAGTATCAGCAAGAAGACATGTTTATGTAACCAACCAAGGCAAGAACAAGTTCATAGCATGCAAGGATCAACTACAACAACCTTGGCAAACTTGAATAACATGTAAACAATCTGCCATGAAACATTTTGAAGCAAAAGTAGAGCACGAAAATGACATGCTAGACTACTCCGTAATTGCAACCAGGGGCATGAATGGATAGAGCACAACCATATGTTCAAAACAACCTTACTGAAGTATCTCAAAATATGCATGGATCTCTCTATAGCATCAAGTTTACATGGCATCAAAATAACAGCAGAACAGGGATTAAAATCAGCAACATCACGATGCCTAGTTTGCATGCTTGTGCTAGTCACCACATTAATCACAAAAATACATGGCATACACCACTGTAAAGAATACATGGCATAGTTCAAAACACATGTAGACATCAACCTCATAGGATGCACACATCAATCATGGCAAAAATGACAAAAGAGCTAGTTCTGTTAACAGACAGCAGACAACATCATGAAGCATTCTTGCAACGATGATTCAGGCATCAAGATGAGCTCAAATGAATATGATGCAATGGAATGAAATGAAGTACTCGTTGAGACAAACAATTTGACATATTACACGCACGAAACGGAGCTACAGATGCAGAGATACAATGCGATGAACATGGCATGATAATGTTAAAAACCAGGGACTTAGAGGAATTTCGGGGTCAACCTCAGATTGCATCTAGATCGGGCCCGAGCTCGAGGTTCGCCGGAGCTGTGGCCGGAGAGGAGGGAGATGGCGGGGACGGGCTGCATGGATGCCGAAGAGGGTCGGGGACGGGTCGGCCCGGCCAGATCTCGCCGGATCCGGCGCCGGCGAAGGCGAGGGCGAGGCCGGGATCGGTCACCGGCGGAGGCGAGGCGCGCGTGGCGGCGCCGGCGCCCATGGCGCGAGGCGGCGACGGGGGGAGGCGCACCGGGGCAACGGAGGCGGCGGTCGCTGGACCCGGGCGGACGGCGGAGGCGCGCGGGGGCGGCGCCGGCGGCGGAGACGAACAGCGGCGGCGGGCGCTCGCGCGAGCGGGCGGCGGGCGCTCGCGCGAGCGGGCGGCGGAGCACGGGGCGCTCGAGCGGCCGCGCGGGCCTGGGCGGGCCGCGGCGGCGGGGAGGAGGCCGGAGGCCACGTGGCGCGCTCCCGTTGGCCAGGGAGGCGGCGGCGCTGACGTGGAGGGATTTGATTGGCTGGGGTGAGGTGGCGGTGGTTGGTGGACGCGTCCGGCGTGGAGGCGGACATGTTCGGCGGCGGGGAGGAGTTTGGCTAGGGTTTCATCTGCGCGAAAATTCGGGGAGAGGCACATATTTATAGGTAGAGGGAGCTAGGAGCGTCCAAATGAGGAGCGGTTTTCGGCCACGCGATCGTGATCGAACGACCGAGAGCATGGAGGGGAGTTTGCTGGGTTTTTGGGCCACTTTGGAGGGGTGTTGGGCTGCAAAGAGAAAGGGGGGTTTCGGGCTACGCGGTTAACCGTTGGAGTATCAAACGACCTCCAAATGGCACAAAACTTGACAGACGGTCTACCGGTGGTATACCAAGGCCGCTTGGCAAACCTCAGGCCATTCCGAGAATGTTTAACACCCGCGCACAACAGGAGAGAAAAGGGGAACGCCGGAGGGCATAGGAGTGCCGGATTGCAAAACGGACAACGGGGAAAATGCTCGGATGCATGAGACGAACACGTATGCAATGCAATGCACATGATGACATGATAAAATTCAACATGCAAGCAAATGACATGGCAACGACGGTGAATAACTGGCAGACACCTGGCGCATCGAAACCGGGGCGTTACATACGTATTCAAGAGAGGCATGGATAGAGGGGCCGGCGGGGGGGCGGGGGAGAGATAACACGAGAAATGAGAGTGGTCTGGAGAGAGAGAGAGACGAATATGATGTCACGATGAGAGATTCCCTTCCCTTGAGTGTGTATATGCAAGGGGGGAGGGGATAGAGGCACCAGGAGAAATTTTTTGTGTGTGTGGTGTTTGTGTTGGTATGTGTGGGTGTGAGAAGATAATGAGACGTGGGGGCAGAGGGTGTGTCACTGCGTGAGGTCCGGTGGGTCGAGGTGAGGCCCTTCGTTCGGTTCCGTCCTGCGCCACATTGGTCGGCCCGTGACGCATTTAGGAAGACCCATGGATGACTAGTCGTACAAGACAAAGATAGCAGAATTGTGAAGGACTCCATGTCCACTGACAAAGCTGGCTAGGATTTGTAACCCTAGGTTCTCAGACTAAGGTAACCCCTTTATCTCTGATATCACTATTCATCCAACCTAACTTTAAGGGGCTCCTGCAGAATGCTCTGCTAGAATCATACTCGTCGATTAGGAAGAGATGTGTGAGACAATGCGTGAGAGACAGGCCTAAAGATAATGTGCGTACATGAGACACGTAGGCAGGTCCATGTATATAGAAAGGGTCGATGGGGATTGTTTGTGTGTATGCTTGCGAGAGGAATAGCGCTTGTGATAAAGGTTAGTGAAAACAGTTGTAAATGGTTATGAGAGGGAGGGAGGGTTATATCTAGAGCATGTGTGTGAGAAAGACACCTCGGGAGAGAGTGTGTGAGCATGTGTGAGAGACCACCGATGGAGAGTGAAACTACACGCAAAAGACTGTTGTACACATTGATTAAAGATATAAATTGTATCCAAATATTATGATGGGATCATGATATTTGCAATTCGCGTAAGGAACGGTCATTGATCCATCAGACATCTAGATTCTATCGAATTTGAGCATGTCTATGTTATTATTCGACACAATTGTATCCAAATACTAGGATGGGATCATGATATTTGCAATTCGCGTAAGGAACTCTAAAATTTCGAACGAAGCGCCAAAAGAGCCTCTACTCGCCCGAAACCGCATGAGACCAATGTTTGGTAGTACAAGCAAATTACTTTTCTAATAACTCCGACCCGTGAAACCTACCGGCCCGACGTCCAAAGGTCTAAACTGGGGTAGGTTTGTAGCTTCATCTAGACGCCACGCAACCACCTCCGAAAAACATTCATACACAATGGCCGCCTAAGCACACATGCGCGCGGCCGAAATCACTCCCACCCACTATTTGGGGCACCTGGGATTACCATCCTACCCCCGACCCGCAGTAGGTCCAAAATTTAAGAGGGGAGCAAAGTTTGTACTTTCCCCAAATTTCAAACAAGCGCGTCCCATCTTCTATTCAAAAAAGCCAAAAACAAGCGCGTCCCAGACCAAAAATGGTGCTCCCCCCCACCCGTCCCCCCGCCCACCCATCCGATTCCCCATTCGTACTCCGTGGGCGCCAAAACTACCTCTCCACCAGCCGCGAAACCCCGACGTCCTCCGTCCGCCACCCCATCCCACCCATCAACCACCGCCCTCCTCCATCACGCCGGAGCCAATACCCCGACGTCGTCGTCGACCACAACCTCAACCGCAACGCCCTCCACAGCTAGTAGTTGAAGCCGAGGCCGAGCCGTCTGTACCCGAGCCAGTTCAACCACGCCGTCCCGTGCCTCACCGCTGCCGCTCCAACTTCGCCACCGCCCACCGCACCGGAGTTGTTCCTTCTACGCCGTCCTTCGCCGCCTCAGATCTTCTTCCCCTCCGCCGATATACGGCCATGGCAACATAGTCAACAATTTGGCCATGGGTTTGTCCAAGGATCCACGGCTCTCCAAAACATCAGTTCCCCTGGGAAAAACAAGAAGATCGCCGCGACATATCGCCACCACACTGGCAACCGATACGGGTATTCCTCTTCCCTTATTCGTGCAAATCTTACATGTCTGCTTGCACGGTATTCATCCCACAGAAGACACTAGTTGACCGCTTCTTCTTCATACTAGATGTTCCTAGTAACTCGTGATGCACAAGGTTTCTCCTCATATACTATTTCACCTTAGCTAGAGGTCCATCGCCCCCCTGAATTTCAATTTCTGGCCAGTTGATTCCCAATTAACGGAAGCATTCCCCGGTGTAATAGGCGCTAGTACGCCTATTACGCCAGGGAAGCAGCGCCTTGGTGTTTATCTTAGGGGCGTGTGTGGCCTAGAGCTACTGGCGCCCGATCTGGAGGTCGGCCGGGATTAAAGGGATGGCTTGGGGGCACTGCCAAGCACGGCGGTGGTGTGAGGTCGAGGGGAGGGCGGGGCGGCGGAGGCAGGGGTCTGGGTCGGTGGTCGCTGGCGGTTTGAGAAAGATCATCAACAGTGACTGGCGGGAGGTAGACGAAGGCCATCTGCCTGTTCCTTAAGATCGTACGGTTCATTAAAAAATCGAATGGCCTATTTATTTTCAGTCATGTTATCTTAGATATGACCACATGTGGTGGTGTGCTGGAGGAGTACCTGCATTTCCTTTGCTCATATATTACAAAATCATACGGAGTAGAATCTAATTTTGTTTGCCATGCAATTTTGTAGAGCTATCATATGTCTCCTGTCATTTATATTTCGGCCACATGCTATCTGCTACTTTTACAGTGCACTAGTTCTGCACACACTTCACCCATACTCTCACTATTGTGTTTTTATGCAAGGGTATTTCAGAGTCTGCCTCGAGATAAGCAACAAAGAAAAGAGACAAGTCGTGCCAGCTTTCTTCGCGGGTAGGCACGTCACTTTACAGCGCTATAAAGGGTGAATTGTCAGCAGATGGAGGTGGTAAAAGTAGCACTGGAGTTGATGACCTCGCTCGCAATGAACCACCATCCCAGGTGCTTGCTTTAACTTCGCGGTGTCATATGTGGTTGCATGTTCCATATGGTGTCTAGCTTGTATTCGAAAGGCTAAAGTCCGTCTTTATTAAGATAAGGAAAGATATATTTTTACATGAACCACCATCCCGTGAGCACCAGAAGACAAATAGCTAGTCATGGCACTGGCCAAGCCAGTGACAAGCCCAGCAAAGACGGGCATCACCTGGAAGCCAACTAAAAAGCCGCGATGGTGGCGAAGCAGCCCGCCTCCCACCAGGCTCTCAGGTCCTAGATGATCATACTCACCACTCTAGCCAGATGTCTAGCTTGTATTGCTTCCAATTTGGTTAAATTGCATCTGCTTATCTTACACATTATACCTTTGAATATGACATGCCTTTCTGTTTTTGGTACATACTAGTACATCTGTGTATTAACCATGTTCTTGCATCAAACTAATGTTCTTGTGTATCCGTCATCAATCACTTATGATGAGGCAGGCAAGCAAGTGGATTACTCCTCATTTAAAGAATGCAGCTTCAGCCTCCCGACATGATTCTCAAGAAACAGCAATGCTAGATGAAGATAGTGAATGTAGCTCTGTAGTTGATTACAGCATTTCCCCTACACTAGCATCGCAGGTGCTTGCTCTAACTTGGCAGCGTGATATGTGGTTGCATGTTGCATATGGTGTCTAGATTGTAATTCTTCCAATCTGGTTAAACTGTATGTGCTAGTTTGCTTAGCTTATACATTATACTTGTTAATCTGACATGCCTTCCTGTATTTAGTACATAGTACATCTGTCTATTAAGCATGTCCTTACATAAAACTATTGTTTTTTTGTATCCCGCATCAATCAATATGATGAGACACCTTTAGTATATGCAGTGTGATATTAGTTGCATCTTTCATATGATTTATAGCATGCGCTGCTTCTAATTTGTTGAAATTCCATTTATGATGGGATGCTTTTAACTTGGCAGAGTCAAATTGGTTGCATCTTTCATGTGGTGTCTAGCTTGCATTTGATTCTTATTTCTTGGAATGGTTTCTACTTAGTTTACACAAACAGTTGTGAACATGCCATGTCGTCCTGTTTTTCGTACATATTCGATCCTGGTATCATGTGTTTGCCTTACATCAAAGTAGTGATTGTCAGTATCATGCATGAATGAGTTCTGAAGAGAGAATTTTATTGCTTTTTCTTGTCGGTTTTACTTGACAATTCAAAATCAATAAAGCGGAAGGAAGTTAGCAAGGCAGTGGATAAAGGTGCTCCTTCCAAACGGAGGGCCTCTACAGTTTCTACTCCTCCACACCCCCAAGATGATTTCCAAGACAACCCATGCATAGACACTCAACAAAGTTGTGTTTATGATGAGCACGTCTCCCCTAGTGCACCATCACCGGTGCTCCCTCTAACTTGGCATTGTTATATGTGGTTGCATGTTATGTGTGATGTCTAGCTTGTATTGCTTCTAATTTTGTTGAATTCCATCTGCTTACTTTACACATTATACTTGAATAAGACACATGTTCATGTTTCTAGACCATACAATATCTGTCTATCACACCATGTTCTTACATCAAATTACTACTGTTGTGTAACCTGCAACAATCACTTATCATAAGACATGTTTGACTTCGGAGTGTGATATAGGTTACATCTCGCATTCTTTTCTAGCTTGTACTACTAATTTGTTGAAATGGTATTTATGACTAGACAGTTTTAACTTGGTAGAGTGATATTCGTTGCATCTTTCATATGGTGTCTAGCTTTCATTGCTTCTAATTTGTTGAAATGCCTTCTCCTTAGTTTACACATCATAAGCTGTGAATATGCAATGCTGTGAATATGCAATGGCACTAATGACGAGAGACCTCTAACATGGTAGTGTGATGTTGTTTGCATCTTGCATATGATTTATTTCTTGTACTGCTTCACATTTGTTTAAACGTCATTTATGATGAGACACTGTGAACTTGGCAGAGCGATATTTGTAGCATCTTTAATATGGTGTCTACCTTCCATTGCATTGCTTCTAATTTGGTGAAATGTCTTCTGCTTAGTTTACACATCATAGTTCTGGTTATCTCTTCTGTCTTGTTTTTCGTACATATTACATCCTCCTATCATGTGGTTGTCTAACATCAAAGTTCAGTTCGTCTGCATCACGCCTCAATTTGTTCTGAAGAACTAAATTGTTATTCGGTTTTCTTGTCGGCTTGACTAAACATGGCACAGAGAAACAGGAAGAAACACAGAATGGCAGGGAATGAGAAGCGGATGAATCCTGCAGATTCTTCTGGTACTGATGGTGCAATAGAAGGTCAAAGTCCAACAAAAAAATCTACAAACAGGGCATCCCATGCTACATGAGCCGCAAAAAAGCCAAACAGAAACAAATAGTTGCCACCAAACAAGCAGAGACAACCCTAGTTCTTGCAACACCTACACGAGTACTACCACCTGCACGAGTTACTCATGCGTCAACTGAGCTAGCAGCACGTTCCCAAGCTCCCTTGCCACCTGACACTACTTCCCAAGCACTCTTGACACAAGACGAGTTGGCAATATCAGATGAACCTTGTGAGCTTCAACAGTAAGAAGGTAGTTGCTGGAGTCAAGTTACAATTGCATGCTTCTTTATATGTAGTCTCATAGTTTGATGTACACTAACACTTCCTATGTTCGTTGTTGGACTAGCACCTAGGCGCAAGAGGAAACAAACATTAAGGATAATGCTCGATAGGTTAACTAAATCTAGAGGAGGAAGAATGGAGATCCGTTTTGAGGAAGGTTTAAAAAGGCCACGTGATGCTACAGAGTCAGCCAGGTTAGTATCAGAGGTGGTGGTTGCCGTTAGGAGTCATGTACGTATCCTCCCAACATGGATTCAGTACAGGAATGTCGGGGAAACTGATCCACGAACACCTATGGGACCGGCGGACCGAGCCCCTTTCAGTTCGGCGGGGGGCGGAGGTCGCACGAAGAGTAGATCGAGGCGAAGCACACGAGCAGTTTACCCAGCTTCGGAGCTCTCCGGAGAGATAATACTCCTACTGCTGCTTGTCTGGTTGTATTGAGCTCTTGCTCGGGAGCGTGGAGCACTACAGTATACACAAGACCGAGTGTGAGTATGTGTCTGGCTTCCAACTGAACCCAACCCCCCTTACGTTGTGCATGGGCCTCCTTTTATATGCTCAAAGGGGTCACCGACAGGTGGCAACGTAAACAAGGGTAAAAACATAAAAAGAGAGGTGGTTGGTACAGCTACCTGTACAGTGCATCCTACCTAACCCTGACGGCAGGGGACAAAGGCATTAAATGCCCGTCTGCGTCGCCCAAACAGTGCAGAAAAGGACCGTCAGGGGCGCCACCGCTTGCCATGATGGCGACCTTGTCAGCATCGCATGCCACCGCGCACCGCTGGCTGCACAGCCTCCCGCCACACGCGCCTGGAAAGGCCCCCAGGGCGACACGTTGGTGGATGCGCTGGAGCGTGGGCACAGAGTGGCCGCTTGCCACGGCAAGTGCCTTGCCGCGGTCGTTGTCTTGTCGCGCCCGGAAGCTTGTCGCTCACCGGGCCTTGCCGGGACGCGTGGCGCGTCGCGGCAAGTTCCCTGAGATGCCTTGGTTGGCCTTCCCAGCAAGCTCCTCTTGCCGGGGCCTTGTCTCCTTGACTTGAACACTTTGTTCTTGAATGGCTCCAAAGGGGCCACGGAGGACCTTGGCGGTTACCCGGCAAGCCCTTGCCGCGGGGCGTTGCAACTGCCCGTGCACAAGTTCGGGGTACTAGGGTACCCCTACTCTAGTACACCGACAGGAGCCCCCGGGCTTGGGCCACACACGATGCCGAGCGCTGTTGGGCCAGGCCCAAAACAGGGCACGGGCACACGCGGCCTGGGCTACACCGTATCTTACTCCGTATCCACCGTGCCCTCCCCAACGGCACGCGTCGAATGCGGCGTCGTGGGAGAGATCGTGGGTGGATTCTTTATTCGGAAGGGCGAAACGTCCGCCCCCTCCCTCCTTATAAGCAGGAGAAACAGGGGCAGTTCACCCATCTCACCGTTTGTTGCTTCAACTCCAAAAATCTCTGCCGTTCCCCCCCTTCTTCTCGAAGAAGAAAGAGAGCAGCGCTCCGCCCCCCATTGCCACCAGCATCACCAACGCCGTCGATCTCCCTCACCAGCTCCGCCATGGCTCCAAAGGCCGACAAGGGGAAGGGCGTGAAGTCGGTCGAGGCACAGCAGCTCGCAGCGCTGCGGAAGGAGCGGGCCCTCTTCCCCCCTCAGCTCGGTGTGCAGGAGCTGAGGGAGTACTACTACCTCTTCTGGTCGACGGAGACGCGAGCGCATCCGTGCACAAGGGTACTCCCGGCTGCCGCTTCAGAGCTGGCCCCAAACGGGTACCCCTTCTTCGCGTTGTTCTTCTACTGCGGGCTCTGCCCGCCCTTTTCTGATTTCTTCTGCGATATTATGAACACCTACGGATTTCGCCTCCTTGACTTCACCCCCAACGCCGTTCTGACCATGGTAGTTTTCACACATCTGTGCGAAAACTTTGTCGGAGTCCACCCCAACGTAGCCCTCTTCCGCCATTTCTTCATGCCCCGAGTCGAGAGAGGAGAGCCCCTTGCCGGCGGAATTTCCTGGATCTCGAGAGTCGGCAAGAAAGAAGCTTATCTGGAGGGAGAGCTTCACAGCAAATGGGAGGAGTGGAGAGCGGAGTGGTGCTGGATCGTCGAGGAGAACCCGCAGTCGTTTACTGCCCTGCGCCAAGCCCCAATCGTGCGCGGCAACGACTGGAGCAACGTGGCCCCGGAAGATGACAGATTGAAGATCGCCGTCACCCGGATCCTTCGCCTTAGGCTTGCCGGGCTCACCGTAGGCGCCGTAGGCGCAGATTTCCTTCGCCGCCGCATCGCCCCCCTGCAGGAGAGGGGGAGACCCGCCTGGGAGTTCAAGAACTCGGCGGATATCATGCGGCTGCGTCCGGGCCTCAACTTCAACTTCACCGTCCTGGAGCTGGATGCGATGCTCCTGGAGCTGTTCAAACGCGATCCTCAGCATCCATTCATGTTGCCGAGGAGCGTTGTTCCGTTGTGCAATAATTCTTCGCTCGACCGGATCTGCGCGATGATGCCATTGTGCGATTCGCACGGAATCGCCCCAACTTGGCAAGAACCTGCGGATGACGTCGTGCAGGTATTCTTCGACGACTTGGTAGAAGTGCCAGTCCGTGCTGACGAGCAGAAGAGCCTCACCCACGACACCACCGACGCGGAGCTACAGCGCATCGCCACTAGGACGGAAGAGGCTGCGGCAGCAGCTACCGCGGGTGAGTTCGGGTTCACCGTGGAGGAGGCGGAGGCAGCAGAGGCAGCAAGCCTTGCCGAGCGCGAGGAGTTTGCCGGCGAGGAAGAGCCTGCCGGGCCTGAGGCTGAGCCGAGCGAGCCCGGCGAGGAAGAGCCCGAACCTTCAGACAGCTTGCCGCAGGCGGAGCCCCCGGCTGCACCAAGAAGGCGTCTCCGCAGGGCCGGGGACGTAGCGGGGCGGCAAACGAGTCAACAGCCGCCAAGCCGTGCGACACGCTCTACCGCGGCAAGCACTGTTGCCGCGGGAGCACCTCACGTTGCTGCGGCAACTGGAGCAGGATCTTCCCGTTCTACCACCAGCGCCCCTGCCAAGCGGGCAAGGGAACTTACTCCTCCGCCTCGCCGCACCGGAGGGGAGCCGGATTTCGATCTCTCCGCTCTCAGCTCCGATGATGAAGAAGAAGAGTAAGTTTCATTGGTGTTCTTGTAGTTCTTCAATCTTGCTGTTTTGTCTTGTATCTGACTTGCTTCAATCTGAAACCATTCTTTTTCAGGACGCTGGCCCAGAGAGCGGCGAAGAGAGCCAAGGCCCCGGTGATTGTCATCGAAGACGATCCCACCGTGTCAACAGGGGGTGTGTTTGAGACCACCTTGACGGACCCGGCAACTACTCCCCAAAGCAGCCCCCAGCGCAGCCCCCAGTGTAAGTACATGGTTTACTTCTTGCTGACAGGCGCTCAAGGGTGCTCTTTTCTCTTACTGATATCTTGACTGTTGGATTTGTGTAGGAGCAGAGCAGCCTCACCAGGAGGGCCCGGAAGCCGCTCCCGAAGTGCCATCTGCTTCGACTACGCCGCCAAGGGAGGAGTCCCCGGCAAGGGAGCGCTCTCCGGCAAGGGAGAACTCTCCGGCAAGGGACGGTACCAGTGATCCTCCGGCGGTTGAGACCGCGACCGCAGATCCTAGCACAAGTAATCTTCTTGCCTGAAATCTTCCCTTGGGTTCTTCTTCCTCTGAATTTCCTTTCTTGGACTTTTGCTTGACTTTTCTCCCTTCTTCCATTCGTCAGATCCATCCGCCACAGAGCCGATGGAAACCGAGGCCGCCGAAGGAGAGGCCGGCGTTGATGAACCCGCCGGCGAAGAGGCCGCCAAGGCTGCCGCCGCAGAAGCCGGCGAGGGATCCGGCGATCGCACTGACGGCCCCGAGGCCGCAGGAGTGCCAGGCGCTGCACCGACCGCCGACCCCTCCGCTGCTGCTGTGGCGCCAGGCTCCGAAGAGCCCCAGCCCGGCGCCTACTTGAAGGCCGGCGACGACATCTTCATCAAGCTTCCCTGGGCGTCAAGCTCCAGGGCGCCGGTCGAAGGAGAAATCCTGGATGGAGAAGTGCTTGCCTCCGCGGGGCTGATGTTGGTCGATGCGCCAAGCAGCAGCAGCGACGAGCCTGAAGAGGAGCGGCTGCTGTGGAAGCTGATGTCGCTCTACCGCGCCCGACAAGCCAAGCTGGCTTCCCGGGAAGCGCTTGTCGCGAGGGCGGGAGTTGACATTGAGAAGCGCGCGGAGGAGCTCCGGGGCCTCAGGCAGGAAACTCTCCGGTCCTTGGCGGAGGAGCGGGAGCAACTTCTCGAGGAGCGGAAAGCCTTCCTCCTCGAGAAGGCTGAAGCTGAAGAGAAGCAGCGGCTTGCTGCCGAGAAGCTATCTGCGCAGGAGGGTGATTTGGCGCAGCGCAAGGTCAACCTTGACAGCCACGAGGAAGAGCTTGCCGCGCACGAGCAAGCAATCGGCGGGGCCCTCAAGGAAGCAAAGGACGCTGCCGCAGCTGCTGAGGCCGCCAAGAAGGAACTGGAGATGAAGGTGGCGCAACTGGAGGCAGATCTCAAGGCGAGCGGCGAGGAGCTCGCCGTGCTCAAGCGCGAGCGCGAGAAGGATGCTGCCGCTCATGGTGAGCTGCAGGGTCTTCTCGTTGAGAGGAGCAAGGAGCTCATCGCCGCCAAGGATTCCAATGCAGACCTGGAGTTGAAGATGGCCACATTGACTCAGACGCTGGACAGTGCCGGGGAGCGAGAGGTGACCCTGTCGGAGAAGATCAAGGCCGACGAAGCGCTGCTGGCGAGCATTGCCGTCACCCAGAACTCATTTAGGGAGACTGTGGAGCACTGGACCGAGGGTCTGGTGAATATTGCCGCAGTCATCGACGGGGAGCTGGCGCAGCTGGGGATGGAGGACTTCAGTTATTCTTCCGACGAGCATCTCCAACCCAGCGCCAAGCTCAGTTTGTTCTTCAAGGGCGTGGCGACGGCCCTCCAGCGGCTCCGGGAGAAGATCCCAAAGCAGCTGGCCGATGAGTCGCGCAAGATCTGCGCGGGAGTTCTTCAGAAGGTGCTGGTGAAGGTGGCTTTCCGCAACCCAGGCCTCAACCTCACCAACGTCCTCAGGTCCTTGCCGCCTGACGCTGATCTGGAAGCGCTCAAGGCCCTTGTCGCACCCATTATGGACAAGGTGAGCGAGATCAAGAGGGTTGAGGGCGATCACGTAGACTAGGCCGCCCATTTTCTCTTTTTCCTTGTCGCCGCTGGCCATATTATGAGATCAATCTATTAGAGCTGCGACAAGTTATCTTGTAATATAACTCTATTTCTGGTTATCGATTGCTACGTTATTTCCTTTACTAGATTCCTTCCTTTGTATGTTTTTACCCTACGCTTTTAGGGAACTTGTTGGCGCAGGCACCCGAGCCGCGAGCACTAAGTGCGGGACGTCAGCAACCTGCTGGCGGTGCCTCTTCCGACAAGAAACCTTGTCGCGACTAGTTGCAGCACACTTAAGTTGTTGAGCGGACTCGAAACAAAGTAAGGGCGCAACTAGCTACGAGTTGGTTCCTTCGCGCATAGGTTTTCCATACAAAGCACGATCGTTCGAGGAAGATAACTTAAAAATTAAAACTAATTGCTCAAACTTTGGCAACTTAGCTTTTCTGTCGTTCGCTTCCCGGCAAGGTGAAACTTCCTTAAATGATGCCTGGTCCACACCATTATCTTCTCCTTTCCCCCCGGCAAACTTGTGCGCGAGGGAACCTTCCTTTCCTTTGTTGAGAAAAAGAAAGAAGAGAAAATAAAGATATGGAGCTTTTCGGCTCGTTATTGCTTACCGGGGGTAGGTGCTGCACAAAGTGTCAGATAATGCATGCAAGAAAGAATATAATGCATGAAATTGACAAGATGTGCGGAGCACATGAGCTTTACTTATGCACGGGATCTGCGCCCGGCTTTGTACAAAGGATTACATGCAACATCGGCAAGACTTGTACAAAAGGTGGTTGCCGGAACAGGTTCCGGCAACCGCGCCCTACGGGTAAAACTTACGAAGATGCTCAATGTTCCAGGAGTTGCTCACCGGAATGCCATCTTCTGTCTCAAGGCGGACAGCGCCGGGCCTAGTGACTCTTTTCACCCGGTAAGGGCCTTCCCACTTCGGCGTCAACTTGTTGGAATTCTTGGCGGACTGAACGCGCTGAAGAACAAGGTCGCCTTCCTCGAAACTTCTGGCTTTAACTTTACGGCTATGGTAGCGGTGCAAAGCTTGCTGGTATCGAGCAGCTCGTACAGCAGCCTGAAGACGGTCCTCCTCAAGGAGCAGCGCGTCATCTTGTCGCAGCTGCTCTTGCTCGAGCTCATCATAAGCGAGCACTCGAGGTGACCCGTATACGAGTTCCGTGGGGAGAACTACCTCTGCTCCATAGACTAGAGCGAAAGGTGTCTGGCCAGTGGCTCGATTTGGCGTCGTCCTGATCGACCAAAGAACCACCGGCAGCTCCTCAATCCAGTTTCTTCCGCACTTGTGCAGCATGTCGAAAGTCCTGGTCTTGAGCCCGCCCAGCACTTCAGCATTTGCCCTCTCCGCTTGACCGTTGCTTCTCGGATGAGCAAGAGAAGCGAAGCAGACCTTGGCGCCAAGATCTTGGACGTACTGCATGAAGGTGCGGCTCGTGAATTGCATGCCGTTGTCGGTGATGATCCTGTTAGGGATCCCGAAACGGCAAACAATTGACCTGAAGAACTTGACTGCTGACTGTGCTGTCACCTTCCTCACTGGTTCCACTTCCGGCCACTTTGTGAACTTGTTGATTGCAACGTACAAGTACTCAAAGCCCCCGACAGCTCGGGGGAAGGGGCCGAGGATGTCGATCCCCCAGACCGAAAATGGCCAGGATAAAGGGATCGTCTAGAGAGCTTGAGTTGGCTGGTGTATCTGCTTGGAATGGAACTGGCATGCTTCACACTTGGTTACTTGTGCAGTTGCATCCTGGAGGGCTGTCGGCCAAAAGAAACCTTGCCGGAAAGCTTTGCCGGCAAGTGCTCTTGTGCCAATGTGGTGACCACATATGCCTCCATGTATCTCTGCCAACAGCTCTTGTCCGTCTTCCCGGCAAATACACTTCAATTTCACACCATTGAGTCTTCTTCTGTACAGTTTGTCATCGACAAACTGGTACATACTTGACTGCCGGGCTACTCTTTCCGCTTCTTCTTGTTCTTCGGGAAGTTCTCCTGTCTGAAGGAAATGGACAATCTGTTGTGCCCATGCTGGAGCTTGTGGCTCGACAACAAGGACTAAAGGCACTTCTGCTGCTACGAGAACATCAGCTTCTACGGCAAGAACCTGTGGCTCAGCCGGAGCTTGATGTTCCCCGGCAAGCTTGCCGGAGCAAAGCTTGTCGGGAGCATCTGCTACGACGGAACAAACCATAAGGCTTGCCAGAGCGGACTGCTCCTCAGCACCCTTGGTGTTGATCTTGGGGACCTTCTTGGCGGCGGCTTCAGGGAGCTCTGCCGGAAAATAGTCACCAGAAATCAACTTCCTCTTCTTGCTTTGTCCAGTTGATGGTGTTACAGACGGTTGAGTCAGCTTGAGCACAAAGATTCCTGGTTCCACAGGTAACTTAAGTGCGGCGCACTTTGACAGGCCATCAGCAATGTCATTCTGAGCTCTTGGAACATGTTCCATCTGTAGGCCGTCAAAGTGCTCTTCTAGCTTTCTCACTTCAGCAACATAAGCTTCCATCAACGGACTCTGATAATTCTTGTTCACTTGTCGGACGACAAGCTGTGAGTCACCCCTGATAATGAGCTTCTTGATCCCAAGGTCTGCCGTGATCCTGAGACCGGCAAGCAGGCCTTCATACTCTACAGTATTGTTCGTTGCCTGCTCCTTGGGAAAGTGCATCTGGACTACGTACTTGAGGTGCTCTCCGGTGGGTGCGACAAGCAGCACGCCCGCACCGGCGCCTTGCAGCGAGAAGGCACCATCAAAGTACATTAGCCACTCTTTGCTTGCTTCCTTGACGGGGATGCTTGTTTCTGGGGTTTCTTCATCTTGTGTTGGCGTCCACTCTGCTATGAACTCCGCCAATGCCCTGCTTTGGATAGTTGAAGTGCTCTCAAACTTGAGGCCAAAGCTTGACAGTTCCAGTGCCCACTCGACAATCCTGCCTGTTGCTTCTGGATTTTGCAGTATCCTCTTCAGCAGAAAACGAGTGACGACTGTGATCTCATGTGCTTGGAAGTAATGGTGCAGCTTTCTCGAGGCCATGAGGAGGCCGAAAAGAAACTTCTGCACACCAGAGTACCTTGACCTAGCCCCCTGCAGAAGGGAACTGACAAAGTAAACTGGGCGCTGCACCATTCTCTTCTGGATCTTCTCACACGCCTGCGCAGATCCATCTTTGTCGGGACCAGAGCTCGCCGGATCAGAGCTTGCCGGACCAGAGCTTGCCGGTGAAGCCCCTTGCTTGTCGTTGGATGCATCTGCCGTGGTTGCTAGCTCATCATCTGCCTCCCTCTCCGCTACTAACGTAGCACTAACCACTTGATTGGTCGCCGCTATATATAGCAGCAACTTCTCTTGTGGCTTAGGTGCGACAAGTGTTGGAGTGGAGGACATGTACCTCTTCAAGTCCTGTAGTGCAGCCTCCGCCTCTGGAGTCCATTTCATTGGACTTGCCTTTTTCAATATTTTGAAAAATGGCAGGGCGCGCTCAGCAGATCTAGAGATAAACCTGCTGAGAGCAGCCACGCAACTGGCAAGTCTTCGTACATCCTTGACGCGCTTTGGTGCTTCAATCTGCTCAATGGCCTTGATCTTGTCGGGATTGGCTTCAATTCCCCGCTGAGACACGAAGAACCCAAGAAGCTTGCCGGAGGGGACTCCAAACACGCACTTCTCGGGGTTAAGCTTGAGGTTGATCTTGCGCAGATTTGTGAAGGTTTCGTCTAAATCTTGAATCAGGGTTGCCCTGTCCTTGCTCTTGACCACTATGTCATCCATGTAGGCTTCCACATTTCTGTGCATTTGCGGCTCAAAAGCATGATGGACTACCCTTGCAAACGTTGAACCGGCATTCTTTAAACCGAAAGGCATCCATACGAAATAGTACGTGCCACACGGGGTGATGAATGCGGTCTTCTCCTCATCCTCTTCTGCCATGAAGATCTGATGGTATCCTGAGTATGCATCAAGAAATGAAAGCAAGTCACATCCGGCCGTGGAGTCAACAATCTGGTCGATGCGCGGCAAGGGAAATGGGTCTTTGGGACAAGCTTTATTGACATCGATAAAGTCGATACAAAGCCTCCATTTCCCGTTAGCCTTATGCACGACTACAGGATTGGCCAACCACGTAGGATGGAGCACTCCTCTGACAAGGCCTGCTGCTTCCAATTTCTTGATTTCTTCTGCGATGAATTCTTGGCGCTCCACTGCCTGTTTCCTGACTTTCTGCTTGACGGGCCGCGCATGAGAACAGACGGCCAGGTGGTGCTCAATTACTTTCCTGGGAACACCGGGGATGTCAGACGGTTGCCATACAAACACGTCAACGTTCGCCCGCAGGAAAGCAACGAGCGTGCTTTCCTATTTGGGGTCGAGAGTGGCACTGATGGTGAAGGTACCACCAGTGCCGTCCTCCTTGGCGGACACCTTCTTGGTCTCAAGCGGAGCTGCCATTGCCTTCTTACACTTGCCGGTGGAGCTCGATGGTGCGTCCTCGACGGTAGCGCAGCACTCCGAAGAGGTGCGCTTGCCGGAGTGGGCATCAGAACTCTTGCCGGACTTGGTCTTCTTCTTCCCCCCCGGGAGCTTCAGCGGCAAGTGACGTGCGATCCGCTGCGGCTGCTGCCTCCCGGTAGATCTTGTCGGCGCAGATAAGAGCATCCTTCTTGTCGCCAGGGACAGAGATGACGCTTATCGGGCCTGGCATCTTCAGTATGTTGTAGGCATAGTGAGAGGCTGCCATGAATTTGGCGAGTGCTGGACGGCCGAGTATCCCATTATAAGGCAATGGGTAGTCAGCGACGTCAAACATGACCCTCTCAGTCCTGAAGTTCAGCTTGCTGCCAAATGTTACCGGCAACATGATCTTTCCCTTCGGCTTGCTCCTTCCCGGATTGATTCCTTGGAATGTGCCGGTCTCTTCGAGCTCGCTGTCAGGGATCTGGAGTTTCTGGAGCACCGCGGAGGAGATCAGGTTCAAGCCGGCCCCGCCGTCAACTAGCATCTTAGTGACTTTGAGGTTGCGAATAGTTGGTGAAACCAACATCGGCAAACACCCGACCGCAGTTATGCGATCAGGGTGGTCCTCAATATCAAAGATGATAGGCGTGCAGGACCATTTCAGAGGCTTGCGTGACTCGACGGGTGGTTCTGCTGCATTAACTTCCCGCACCCACTGCTTGAGCTGGCGGTGCGAAGTATGCAGAGAAGCACCGCCGTCAATGCACAAGACCTCTGTGGCTTTCTGGAACTCCTGCTCATCGGTCTCATCATCATCCATATCTTCATCATCGTCGTCGTCATCTTCATCCTTGTCGTGGCCGCGGGGAGGTCTATCTCCTTCCGCTGCTTGGCCTTGCCGCGGCGTCCCCCTCGGCCGGGACGTTTCTTGCCGGATCCTCCAGCACCTTCCTGGGCTTTCTCCTTGTCGCGCCTCTCGTATTCAGCCTTTTGCTGCTCGACAAGCTGCTCGACTTTCTTGCAGCTCTGGAGGTCATGGCCCTTGGTGCGGTGGATCTTGCAGTACTGCTTGTTGGTGCCGTCCTGCTTGTCGGCGACCGCCACAGCCTCTGCGGCAATCTCCTCGCCGGAGCCACCAGCTTTGGCTTTCTTGGCGCCACCTCCGTTGCCGGACTGCTCAACAACTGGCACCTCTTTGCCTTTCTTCTTCCTGTTATTCCGCCGCCGGTTTTTCCTTGCCGGGGCAGTATCCTCACTGTCAGATCCTCCTGCTCCTATATTCTCTCCGGGAAGTCTCCTCCCTTCCTCAGCACGTGCACACTTGTCGGCTAGGGCATATAGTTCACTGACGTCTCTGATCTTGCACATCGCCATCTCCTCCCGCATCCTGCGGTTCTGCACGTTCTGATGGAATGCGCTGATTACCGCGGCAGGGTGGACATCTGGGATGTTGTGCTATACGTTGCTGAATCTCTGAATGTACTTGCGCAGGGGCTCTCCTTCCTTCTGGGCAAGCAGATAAAGATCGCTCTCTTGGCCATGGGGGTTGTGGCCGAATGTAAAGGCGCCGACAAACTGATGGCACAGATCTGCCCAGGAAGATATGGAGTTGTCCGGCAAGTGCATGAGCCAGGATCTGACATTGGGTTTGAGTACCAGCGGGAAGTAGTTGGCAAGGATCTTGTCGTCTCGTCCCCCGGCAGCCTGCACTGCAATGGTGTAGATGCTGAGGAACTCCGATGGATGCGTCTTGCTGTCGTACTTCTCTGGCACGTCTGGTTTGAAATTTTTCTTACTGGGCCACTGGACTTGCCGCAGCTCACGAGTGAACGCAGGGCAACCTACCGCGTACGGCAAGTCACCTGGTTCCCCTGGCGCATGCATGTCGACAGAAGGCCCAGCGCGCTGGTCGGATTGGCGCCGCGCTTCTCTTTGTCGCTCGATGCGAGTTCGAGCGTCTTCTTGCTGTCGATCATGAAGAACTTGGCGCTGATCGCGACGAGCTCGTGGATCTGACGATGTGGTGGAGTCGCTATCGAGGTGGATTCGGCGAGCCGGCGATCTTGGCCTTCGGGGTGGAGAGTGCATGGTGGTTGCACCCCCACCAGTTTTGTCGCCGTCGGCTCATGCTTGGCAGTCCTGCCGCGGCAGCGATGTATTCGGCTGCCGCGGGGTGTCGCCATTGGCGTAGCCGATGAGACTCTGAATGGTGGCCCTCCATTCGTCGATCTTGTCCGACCTCGGAGGGTAATCCAGGAGCAGTTGAGCTCGCGCCAAAGCTTCTGCTGGAGTGGTGGGCGGCAGTGGCGGACGGCGCGAGGAGCGGGATATGCTCGGACTTCTAACTATGTTAGAAGGAGCAGTATCCCGTCCAGGCGACCGTGTCTCACTCGTGCCGGCACGTTGACGGGCATGCTGGTCTTGAGCGCCCCGGGATCCACCAGCTTGACCTTGGTCCAACAAACGTATGGTATTGCGAATACCATGACGCTGTCGGTCCTGCGCCTCCTAAGATGGGCGCGGAATATGCACGGACGTCGAGGTCTGCGCCGCCTTGCCCTTGGACCTGGGAACGTCGTGAGCTGCCTCGTCGACGTCCGTTCTTCCGCCGGCGTCCACCCCACCACCCGCTTGCTCCGGTGGCAGTGGGATCGACGTGGACGGAGCAGCTGCCTCCGAAGCCTTCTTCTTCGGTGGCATGTCGATGAAGAAAATGACGATCTAGCTCGTGTGCACGCCGGATCAGGTTCACACAATCTCGACGCCCCCCTACCTGGCGCGCCAAAGATGTCGAGGAAACTGATCCACGAACATCTATGGGACCGGCGGACCGAGCCCCTTTCGGTTCGGCGGGGGGCGGAGGTCGCACGAAGAGCAGATCGAGGCGAAGCACACGAGCAGTTTACCCAGCTTCAGAGCTCTCTGGAGAGATAATACTCCTACTGCTGCTTGTCTGGTTGTATTGAGCTCTTACTCGGGAGCGCGGAGCGCTACAGTATACACGAGACCGAGCGTGAGGATGTGTCTGGCTTCCAACTGAACCCAACCCCCCTTACGTTGCGCATGGGCCTCCTTTTATATGCTCAAAGGGGTCACCGACAGGTGGCAATGTAAACAAGGGTAAAAACGTAAAAAGAGAGGTGGTTGGTACAGCTACCTGTACAGTGCATCCTACCTAACCCTGACGGCAGGGGACAAAGGCATTAAATGCCCGTCTGCATCGCCCAAACAGTGCAGAAAAGGACCGTTAGGGGCGCCACCACTTGCCACGATGGCGATCTTGTCAGCATCGCATGCCACCACGCACCGCTGGCTGCACAGCCTCCCGCCACGCGCGCCTGGAAAGGCCCCCAGGGCGACACGTTGGTGGATGCGCTGGATCGTGGGCACAGAGTGGCCGCTTGCCGCAGCAAGTGCCTTGCCGCGGTCGTTGTCTTGTCGCGCCCGGAAGCTTGTCGCTCACCGGGCCTTGCCGGGACGCGTGGCGCGTCGCGGCAAGTTCCCTGAGATGCCTTGGTTGGCCTTCCCGGCAAGCTCCTCTTGCCGGGGCCTTGTCTCCTTGACTTGAACACTTTGTTCTTGAATGGCTCCAAAGGGGCCACGGAGGACCTTGGCGGTCACCCGGCAAGCCCTTGCCGCGGGGCGCTGCAACTGCCCGTGCACAAGTTCGGGGTACTAGGGTACCCCTACTCTAGTACACCGACAAGGAATGACAAAGACGAAACCCAGTTCAACACCTTCCTCGACCATTTATCTGTAAGTATGGTTATGTATGGAAACTAGTAATATCGTCTTGCTCTGTCCCATACTTTCTAGGTTGCTGATAATGAGACTCCCATAAT
Organism: Triticum aestivum; assembly: GCF_018294505.1. Lineage (NCBI taxonomy): Eukaryota > Viridiplantae > Streptophyta > Magnoliopsida > Poales > Poaceae > Triticum > Triticum aestivum. The sequence continues at coordinate 81,166,694 of NC_057801.1, read as the reverse complement.
TTTCAACAGATGAGTTTCAAGTTGGATAGCCAAGATGATGCAACCAGACAAGCTTGCACCCATGTTTTCAAGTCTGCTCTGCTACAGTATCGGTATAACTTGAGGAAAACTCACTTTAAAGGCAAGTCTAACAGTGAACTTTCCCAAACATCTCCAGTGGAAAATATATCGGATGAAGATTGGAGGGGCCTTGTTAAACACTGGTCTGATCCGAAGTATCAAGTACATTATATATATGTGATCAGATCACATGTTGAAGTCCTATTTACGCATGTGCCACACAAATCTATCTTCTTGTAGGTGAACTGTTCAAAGAACAAGGCCAACCGTACGAAAGTGAAATTCCAACAGACGACGGGATCTCGTAGCTATATTGCAAACTGCGAGGCTCTTGTAATTAGCTGTTGTTTCACTCTTTTCGCTGTACCATATTATCAGATCTATATTGACTTGTTCGAAATGCAGAGGAAAGCCCGCAAGGATCAAAAAGTACCTGAACCAAATGTTGTGGAAATCTTCAAGGACTATCACACCAGCAAGAAGAAGGGCATGACTACACCAGTCAAAGCCGTTGTTGTAAGTCCTTAATCCTCATGCCTTTTAACTACTACTTACTCTGACTTGTGCCTTGAACTGCATAGTTTGCAGCCAATGTCTATTACTCTTTTCAATTTTATACACAATTGTCTTAGCATATCATTGCACCTTACAAGGTTTAAAAGAGAGGAGTGATGTTCCTTTGATCTTGACCCGTAATCTAGTTCCTTGCTGGACTTGCCCACACAACGTTACAATTGCCTATTTGTCTATTCTCAGTTGTTTTGTGATATGAATGATGTCATACTATGCTTACCGTATTATAAACTTCGTCTATTTATCCTTAGCCCTAAATACAATGTGAAGAAATAGACAATACATTAGCGATGGTACATGGTCATATGTTTGGAACTTGGTTTTATTATGTACTTTGCAATAAAGTACAACTAATATTTTACATGGGTTCACCAGAATAAGTTTTGTATATAGACCAAACCTATTTTGTTTGGTTTTGCTGCCTCCTTAATATCTTCTGTTCTGGTACCACTAATGTAAAAACTCAACTTTTCAGCGAGCTATGGAAAAAATGGTGGAACCGCCACCTTTTGAAGGTGGCGAGGCAACTATAACCGCAATGTCAGCTCTTGCTGCAGTGGGTTGGTTGTTAAGGCAATCTCGTCCAAACTGCCTCATGATCAAGATAAAGCTCAAAGCAATGTTGTATCTGTGCTCTAGACACAAGTCCATTCCCTAACAGAGACCCTTTGTGAAACAAGGAGAGACATTGTTCGATGTCGTCAAGATATGCATGGTTTTGAAACCAGACTATCAGACATTTGCTATGTTGTTCAAGGGCCTAGGAGAAATGAAGGCGAGGGTTATGGTGCTCCATCGGACAATACAGCATGAAAACATAACAGTCAGGTCAAATGAACTGAGCTTCTGAACTTCTGGTGGTGCATTTATCTGCTAGACTATTAAGTTTTATGCCAACCTTCCTTTTGTTATATAGTTGTATTTTTTTGGTGCGATACAAAATTTGTTCTTAACGTGCAGCCACCGGCTGAAAAAAACAGCAAGCCATTTTTGTATAGTGTAGGGTGTTCCCCATATTTGCACTGGTGGCGATCTTTGATGCCGAGTGGATGTAATCTGTGCAACCGCCTTAATAGCCTAGCGTTAGTTTCGGCCTTATTTATTTCCTAGTCTTCTTTTTCCCTGGTTTGTTAGTGGCCGCAACAACCATGGGCCATATACGGGCCGTAGGATCCATGGGTCTCCTACGGGCCATCAATAAATGGGCCTGCATCAGGGCCATAGAATTGGTGGGCCTCGGGTCATCGGATAAATGGGTCTACATGGGCCGTAAATGGGCGTAATTGGTATCGGCCCAGCACGGTAATGGGCCGTTAACAGGCTGGAGGACAGCAAAGGCTTTATTCTGTCATAGGCATAATGGGTCGTTAATGGGCCAGAATATAGGACGGGCTGGAAACGGCGCAACGGGTTAACAGGCCAGAAACGGGCCGAATCCTGCTATGGGCCGAATTTGGCCCATTAGGGGAACAGACCAGTAACGGGCCGGAAGTAATCGAGGGCCGAAAAGGAGCCCAAGAACGTATGGGCCGTCAATAGGCTGAAAGCTAACACGGGTTGGAAATGGTGCAATGGGTTAACAGGCCAGAAACGGGCTGACTCTTGCCATGGGCCAAATTTGGCCCATTAGGGGAAAAGGCCAGTAACGCGCCGGAAGTAATCGAGGGCCGGAAAGGAGCCCAAGAACGTATGGGCCGTCAATAGGCCGAAATCTAACACGGGCTGGAAACGGCCCATGTGAATCATGGGCCGCTAGTGGGTACAAAGAAAATTACTGTTCATTATGGGCTAGAGTCACTGTGGGCCTCTAAAGGGCCTAAAGATACGAAGGCCTCATGTGGGCCAAAAGACATCATGGGCCATACATGGGCCAAAAGTGAAATGGGCTGGTGTTATATTCGACGACCCACATGACGTTGTTGGGCCGATATCCGTTAGGGCCTAATGGGTCGTGGGTTACCAGTCCGTAAAATGGGCTATTTGCAAAGAGACCATTAACAGGCTTTTCATGGGCCAGCCCGTTAGCTTTTGACCAAGTCAAACGGGTCGGCTTTGTAAGCTAAATGGGCCAGTGGTGTGCCGTGGCACGTGTCGACATATCATAGGCACCTATCTGACCCACTGACGAGCTGACACGTGTTTCGTCCGGCCAATAAGAATTTTACACGTGGAAATTTCCCATTGGTCCGGGCTGTTAACGGGTTATCGGATCCAACACCCGACCCGATAGCTTAACGGCGTTCTGTTAAGGTGGATGCCACGTGTCGGTCACCCTTGACGAAAGAACTTCTGTGACACGCGATTTATCATCATGGAAGTGGACACTTCCATGATGATAATTTTAGTAATGTCATGGAACACTTCTACGACAGCACAGGTATGACTATCTTGATTCTGTCATAAAATCGTCATGGATGTACATGCATGACAGAAAATGCGACCTACTATGACAAACACATATCATCACGGAAGTGTATTTTTTTGTAGTGTGTGTTGCATCACCCTTTCCTCTTCAAGGAAAACCAACGCAAGCTCAAGATGTAGCAAGAAGGATTTCTGGCGCCGTTGCCGGGGAGGTCTTCACTCAAGTCAAGACATACCAAGTACCCATCACAAACTCATCTCCCTTGCACTACATTATTTGCCATTTTCCTCTCGTTTTCCTCTCCCCCACTTCACCCTTTCCATTTTATTCGCCCTTCTTCTGTTCGTCTTTTCATTTACTTTGATGTCTTACTTGGCTCGTTTGCTCGTTTGGTTGGAATAGTTGTTTATTTATTGCTAAATAGAGAACCTAAGATCTATGGATCCTCATCCGCTTGCTAATCTTTTTAATAGATCCAATTATGATGAACCAATTGCTAGTGAGTTTTGTGCACTAGATTATCTTTATGAAGCTTTGCTCGAAATTTGTGAATCTAAAAAATATGATGAAGAAATTTATGAAGAGATTCATGATAACTCCTTGAATAAAAAGCATGATTGCAATGATTTTACTATAAATTTTCTTGATGTCAATTGTGCTAATAGTATGCAAAACTCTAAGCTTTGGGATGCTAGTTTTGCTATGTCTACTACTTGTTGCAATGATCATGATTGGGGTGATTCTTCTTATAATCTTGAAATTTTATTTAAGCCCCATAATGAATATGAGATTGATAATAGTGTTTGCAATAATATTGAAAGTGGGTTTGGAAGAGTGTCAACTTTAGATCCCACATATTAGGATTTTGATCAATCTTATGAAATTTTTGATAAAAGTGGGCTTGGAGAGGTCATGACTTTAGTTAATGTTAATCCCACTATTTTGGAAGAGTGTCAACTTTGCATGCATGTGGATCGTGTTAAAAATATTTTATGTGATAGTTATTTTGTTTAATTTGCTTATGATCCCACTTGTAATTATTATGAGAGAGGAAAATATGGTTGTACAAATTTTTATCTTACTAAATTACCTCTCGTCATGTTGAGATTGCTATCGTCTCTTTCTTCTTCCTTGCATATGCTAGTTTTTGCTTGCCTTGAAAATTTGTTTGCTTATAATATTCCTATGCATAGGAAGTATGTTAGACTTAGATGTGTTTGTCACATGTTTTATGATGCTCTCTTTATGCTTCAATTCTTGTCTTTTATGTGAGCTTCATTGAAATCTCAATGCCTAGCTAAAAAGGCTTTAAAGAAAAGCGCTTGTTGGGAGACAACCCAATATTTTTCATTGCTGTTATTAAATAAATAATTTATTTAGTCTCTGATTAGATGTGTTTTTATGTTTTAATTAGTGTTTGTGCCAAGTAGAACCTATAGGATAACCTTGGGTGAAAGTTAATTTGATTCTGCTGAAAAACAGAAACTTTCCATGCACGAGAAAAAATTCAATAAATCACAGAAACGTGCTTTTGCATTGATTCTTATTGATGTAGATCAATAGACAAATTTTCTAGGACTTCCTATTTCGGTAGGATTTTTAAGGTTCCATAAGTATTCGAAAGTTACACATTGCTACAGACTGTTCTGTTTTTGACAGATTCTGTTTTTCATGCGTTGTTTGCTTATTTTGATGCATCTATGGTTAGTATCGGGGGGTATGAACCATAGAGAAGTTGGAATACAGTAGGTTTAAAACCAATATAAATAAAGAATGAGATCATTACAGTACCTTATGTGGTGGTTTTTCTTTCTTGCACTAACAGAGCTTATGAGATTTCCTGTTGAGTTTTGTGTTGTGAAGTTTTCAAGTTTTGGGTAAAGATTTGATGGACTATGGAATAAGGAGTGGAAAAAGCCTAAGCTTGGGGATGACCATGGCACCCAAAGATATTCAAGGACAACCAAAAGCCTAAGCTTGGGGATGCCCCGGAAGGCATCCCCTCTTTCGTCTTTGTTTATCGGTAACTTTACTTGGAGCTATATTTTTATTTACCACATGATATGTGTTTTGCTTGGGTGTCTTGTATGATATGAGTCTTTGCTTTTTAGATTACCACAATCATCCTTGCTGTACACACCTTTTGGGAGAAACCCACATGATTTAGAATTTATTAGAATACTCTATGTGCTTCACTTATATCTTTTGAGCTATATGATTTTTGCTCTAGTGCTTCACTTATATCTCTTAGAGCATGGCGGTGGCTTGATTTTGTAGAACTTGTTGATATCTCATGCTTCACTTATATTATTTTGAGAGTCTTTTAGAACAGCATGGTATTTGCTATGGTTATACAATTGGTCCTAGATTGATGAGCATCCTAGTTGGGTATAATAAAAACTATCATAGAAAGTGAATTGGATGCTATGATAAATTTGATGCTTGATAATTGTTTTGAGATATGAGGATGGTGATATTAGAGTCATGCTAGTTGGGTAATTATGAATTTAAGGAATACTTGTGTTGAAGTTTGTGATTCCCGTAGCATGCACGTATGGTGAACCGCTTTGTGATGAAGTTGGAGCACAATTTATTTATTGATTGTCTTCCTTATGAGTGGCGGTCGGGGACGAGCGATGGTCTTTTCATACCAATCTATCGCCCTAGGAGCATGCGTGTAGTGCTTGGTTTTTGATTACTTGTAGATTTTTGCAATAAGTATATGAGTTCTTTATGACTAATGTTGAGTCCATGGATTATACGCACTCTCTCCCTTCCACCATTGCTAACCTCTCTTGTGTCGCGCAACTTTCGTCGGTACCATACACCCACCATATACCTTCCTCAAAACAGCCACCATACCTACCTATTATGTCATTTCCATAGCCATTCCGAGATATATTGCCATGCAACTTTTCCACCATTCCGTTTATCATGACATGCATCATCATTGTCATATTGCTCTTGCATAATCATGTAGTTGACATCGTATTTGTGGCAAGGCCACCCTCATGATTTTCATACATGTCACTCTTGGTTCATTGCATATTCCGGTACACCACCAGAGGCATTCATATAGAGTCATATTTTGTTCTAAGTATCGAGTTGTAATCTTGAGTTGTAAGTAAATAAAAGTGTGATGATCTTCATTATTAGAGCATTGTCCCAAGTGAGGAAAGAATGATGGAGACTATGATTCCCCCACAAGTCGGGAAGAGACTTTGGACTTTACAAAAAAAAAGAGAAAGGCCATATAAAAAAAGAGAAAGGCCAAATAAAAAAATAAGAGAAAAAGAGAGAAGGGACAATGCTACTATCCTTTTACCACACTTGTGCTTCAAAGTAGCACCATGATATTCATAATAGAGAATCTCCTATGTTATCACTTTCATATACTAGTGAGAATTTTTCATTATAGAACTTGGCTTGTATATTCCAATGATGGGCTTCCTCAAAACGCCCGAGGTCTTCGTGAGCAAGCAAGTTGGATGCACACCCACTTAGTTTCTTTTGTTGACCTTTCATACATTTATAGCTCTAGTGCATCCGTTGCATGGCAATCCCTACTCACTCACATTGATATCTATTAATGGGCATCTCCATAGCCCGTTGATACGCCTAGTCGATGTGAGACTATCTTCCTCTCTTTTTTTCTCCACAACCACCATTCTATTCCACATATAGTGCTATGTCCATGGCGTACGCTCATGTATTGCGTGAAAGTTGAAATTTTTTGAGAATACTAAAGTATGAAACAATGCTTGACTTGTCATCTGGGTTGTGCGTGATTAAATACTTTGTGTGATGAAGATAGAGCATAGCCAGACTATATGGTATTGTAGGGATAACTTTCTTTAGCCATGATATTTTGAGAAGACATGATTACTGTTATTAGTATGCTTGAGTATTATTGTTTATCATGTCAATATGAACTTTTATTTTCAATCATTTGGATCTGAACATTCATGCCATAATAAAGAGAATTACATTGAGAATTATGCTAGGTAGCATTCCACATCAAAAATTCTGTTTTTATCATTTACCTACTTGAGGACGAGCAGGAATTAAGCTTGGGGATGCTAGATATGTCTCCAACGTATCTATAATTTTTTATTGTTCCATGCTACTATATTACCTATTTTGGATGTTTATGGGCTTTACTTTACACTTTTATATCATTTTTGGGACTAACCTACTAACCGGAGGCCCAGCCTGAATTGTTGTTTTTTTGCCTATTTTAGTATATCGAAGAAAAGGAATATCAAACAGAGTCCAAACGGGATGAAACCTTCAGGAGCGGTCTTTTTGGAACAAATGCAATCCAGGAGACTTAGAGTGGACGTCAAGAAGCAGCCGAGGCAGCCACGAGGGTGGCCGGTGCGCCCAGTAAGGGTGGGCATTCCCCCCTGCCTCATGGGCCCCTCGTGGCTCAACCGACCTACTTCTTCCTCCTATATATATCTACGTACCCCAAAACCATCCAGGAGCACCATGAAAAACTATTTCCACCACCGCAACCTTCTGTATCCGTGAGATCCCATCTTGGAGCCTTCGTCGGCGCTCCACGGGAGGGGGAATCGACCATGGAGGGCCTCTCCATCACCACCAAGGCCTCTCCGATGAGTTGTGAGTAGTTTACCACAGACCTTCGGGTCCATAGTTATTAGCTAGATGTCTTCTTCTCTCTCTTTGATTCTCAATACAAAGTTCTCCTTCCTCTTCTTGGAGATCTATTCGATGGAACTCTTTTTGCGGTGTGTTTGTCGAGATCCGATGAATTGTGGGTTTATGATCAAGTTTATCTATGAGAAATATTTGAATCTCCTCTGAATTCTTTTATGTATGATTGGTTACCTTTGCAAGTCTCTTCGAATTATCAGTTTGGTTTGGCCTACTAGATTGATCTTTCTTGCCATGGGAGAACTGCTTAGCTTTGGGTTCAATCTTGCGGTGTCCTTTCCCAGTGACAGTAGGGGCAGCAAGGCACGTATTGTATTGTTTCCATCGAGGATAAAAAGATGGGGTTTATATCATATTGCATGAGTTTATCCCTCTACATCATATCATCTTTCTTAATGCATTACTCTGTTCTTTATGAACTTAATACTCTAGATGCAGGCAGGAGTCGGTCGATGTGTGGAGTAATAGTAGTAGATGCAGGCAGGAGTCGGTCTAATTGTTGCAGACGTGATGCCTATATACATGATCATGCCTAGATAATCTCATACTTATGCACTTTTCTATCAATTGCTCGACAATAATTTGTTCACCCACCGTAATAATTTTGCTATCTTGAGAGAAGCCACTAGTGAAACCTATGGCCCCCGGGTCTATCTTTTATCATATAAGTTTCCCATCTACTTTTATTTGCATCTTTTACTTTCCAATCTATATCATAAAAATACCAAAAATATTTATCTTATCATATTATCTCTATCAGATCTCACTTTCGCAAGTTTTTGTGAAGGGATTGACAACCCCTTTATCGCGTTGGTTGCGAGGTTCTTGTTTGTTTATGTAGGTGCGTGGGACTTTTGAGGAGCCTCCTACTGGATTGATACCTTGGTTCTCAAAAATGAGGGAAATACTTATGCTACTATGCTGCATCACCCTTTCCTCTTCAAGGAAAACCAACGCAAGCTCAAGACGTAGCAGCGCGCTCATCGAGTTCATCCGTGAGAACCGGGACATCTTTGCATGGAAACCTTCAGGCATGCCAGGTGTACCGAGGGAACTCGCTGAGCACACTCTCAATATTGATCCCAAGTTTAAACCGGTCAAACAATTACTTTGTCGTTTAAATAAAGAGAGGCATAAGGCCATTGGTGAAGAAGTGGCCCGGCTCTTGGCGGCTGGGTTCATCATTGAAATTTTTCATCCTGAGTGGTTGGCTAACCCGGTGCTGGTGCTTAAGAAAAATGGTAGTTGGCGTACTGTTGCTAGTGGGATTATACAGATCTTAATAAGGGCCATGTCGGCTTGACCCTTTTGCTCTCCCTCCGTTTGATCAGATTATGATGCTACCGGCGAGTTGGTGACGCGTTTGAGTTTTCTGGATTGCTCTATTCTGTGTTATCATACAGATCAAGAGTGGGCAATGTAAGGACCAGGAAGAAGACGGCTTTTCATCACCCCCTTTGGAGCCTTCTCGCTACATTTCTATGCCTTTTTTGGGCCTCAGAGTGCACTAGGCGACTTATCAGCCGGTGCCGTTTAGGAATTGCCTTCATGGACCAGATGGGCGCAAATGTTCATGCGCCTATGTGGATGATATTGTTGTGAAATACCAGGAAGAAAGAGACCTTGATAGATGTTTGAAAGAGACCTTCGCAATCTCCGGGTCTATAAGATGATGCTTAACCCGGCCAAGTGTGTCTTTGGTGTACCAGCAGGCAAGCTATTGGGTTTCTTGGTTTCTGACAGAGGCATTGAGGCTAACCCGGAGAAAATCAAGGCTATCACTTCTTTGGCTAAACCGGCATGTATAAATGACGTCCAGCGTTTGGCAGGTCGTATTGTGGCTTTGAGCCAGTTTATAAGTCGTCTCAGTGAAAAGGGCATTCCTCTTTATCAGGTGATGAAGAAGACATATCACTTTGTCAGGAGTGATGCTGCCAATGAGGCGCTTAAGAGACAGTTGGCTGAACCGCCGGTTCTTGCAACTCCTATTGAGAAGGAGCCCTTGCTTTTATATGTGGCTACTAACAACAGAGATGGCAGTGTGGCCGTTGTGGTCGAAAGGAAAGAGTCGCGCAAGGAATATCTAGTTCAAAGGCCGGTTTATTATGTCAGTGAGGTGCTAATTGAATCTAAGCAGAGATAACCACATTGGCAGAAACTGGCAGGTCGGGTAGCCAAGTGGGCCATTGAGCTAGACCTCATGGTTTGAAGTATATGCCTCGGATAGCTATCAAGTCTCAAGCACTTGTGGATTTCATCAATGACTGGACACAGCTGCAGATGCCTGAGGAAAAGTTAGATAGCACGTATTGGACTATTCACTTTGATGGATCAAGGCAATTGGAAGGCCCGGGGCTGGAGTTATTTTGACTTCCCCATGAGGTGATAAATTTTGTTATGTTTTAAGGTTGATGTTCCCTTATACTAACAATGCAGCTGAGTACGAAGCGTTGCTCCATGGTCTTCGGATGGCTAAATAGATGAATATAAGCCGGGTGAGGTGTTTTGGCGACTCAGACTTGGTAGCTCAGCAAGTTTCAGGAACTTGGGATTTAAAGGATCCACTCATGGTGGCTTATCATCGAGAGGTTGATACTATTGCTAGTCATTTCAAGGGTTATCAACTGGAGAATGTTGATCGCAGGAAAAATGAGTCTAATGATGCTTTAAGCCGGCTAGGGTCCCAGCATAAGCCGGTGCCCCCTAATATTTTCCTTGATATCTTACATAATCCTTCGGTGAAATTTCCTACGGACGAAGATCTTGCAATTCCTGACCCGGAGGCACAGTTGGTGGCGGCTCTCCATGTTGTTCCTAATTGGACTGTTCCATATCTGGCTTATAAGACCAAGGGTAAGTTACCTGATGATGAAACTTTGGCCAGGCAAATAACCCGAAGTTCTAAGTGAAAGAGCAATCATGCCCTTACATCATGTTTTGATCTTGATGACAATATACATGTAGGGGACTTATAATGGTTGTTAAGTAAATCTCAGGTGTTAGTCCTCGGTTCATTGAAGTGTGTGGATCAAGAGCATACAAAGTAATTTTACTCAAGGATGAAGTATCAAAATTGATTTCATATTTGTTTCCTTGAGTATAGGATCCCGCACTATTAAGAGGGGATCGATAGGGTTAGTTTAAGGCTTGCTCATTCCACAAACATCCGTTCCAAATATGCTTTTGTTCCATCTTTATATTGTCTGAAATGTTTCTGTCTCTGGCCTGCCGGATGTCCGGGCTCACGGCGGATATCCGACCTGCAGGCTGGATATCCGGACCTTGCTATCCAGAATGCACTTGTGCTGGTGCTATTTGCCGGATGCCCGGCCCTCTATGCAGATGTCCGGGCTCTCCATGCTGCGCCGGATGTCCGGGCCCTATCCCGGATGTCCGGCCTCTGCTACCCGTGGAACAACTGAGGTTCTGTAACCCCTTGGTGATCGCGCCGGATGTCCGGCCATCTGTCGGATGTCAGGGCCTTCCTGATATGCCGGATGTCCGGGCTTGGCCCCCGGATGTCCAGCCCCTCTATTTTCTGCTCTGCTTCTGCCTTGTTCTTTGAGTGCCTTGCCAGTCCGGATTTCCGGCCCCTAGCCCGGATGTCCGGCATGCCCGTTCACTTATACTACAACAGCCACATTTGTGCTCAAACTATATATAGCCCTTCTCCCCCACGGTAGAGGGTCGACCACCTACTTTCAACAAACCCTAGAACACATTTCTCTCTCTCTCACTCCTTCACACCAAATCTTAGATCCCCAAGGGATTTGAGAGCATTTGAGAGAAGTTGTCCAATCAAGTGATAGATCCACTCCTTCTCCTTCTTTGCAACGAAGGAATTCGTGATTTGAGAAAGTATTGAGCTTTTCCCCATCGTTCTTGTTACTCTTGGAGGTTGGAGACTCCTAGGCAGTAGGAGTCTTTCGGAGAGGAATCGAACCTTGTGATTACCCCCAGAAAAGTTTGTGAGGGTTTGGAGACCACCCCAAGGTCTACCACTAGTGGTTGAGAAACGCCTCCATGGTGTTGTCTCAAAGGGAGAGTAGGGTGAGCCTTCGTGGCGTTGGTGTGCCTTCGTGGTAATATCCACCTCTCTAACGGTGACTAGCTTCCCTCCAAGGAAGTGAACATCAACATACATCCTCGTCTCCCAAAGTTGTGATTATTCCTAACCCAAACTTTCTACTTGTGGTTACTTGTCTCTTTGCACTTACTTATATCATATTGTGATTGTTTACTTACATGCTCGTGTTACTTGCTTAGTACTCAGTACTCACTTGCAATTGTTAGGCTCACCTTCATATTCTGCATTATTGCCTAAAATTGCTAAGTAATAATTAAAATTTGTAATTGTACCTATTCACCCCCCCTCTAGGTCCATCTCGATCCTTTCAATTGGTATCAGAGCCTCGTGCTCTATTCTTGTGGCTTAACCGCCCTAGAGCGAGATGAACCTGGATGGGACTCCCCTGGTTGCAGATCCGATGGATAAAGGTGAGACTTCTTCTGAAGTCAAGACCTTTACGTCTGAGGATCTGGAACGGGCCCTTGCTAAGCAAAAAGAGGAGCATGATGCTTCTCTTGAGGCCTTGGTCCAAATGAGATTAGCCACGTTGTCCATGGTGCTTGCACCACTCTCGGGTGGTGCGGCTTCGAGGCCAACTGTGCCTGCTTCGTCACTTGGTCAACAACCTCCTAGCAATGAACACGCCAGTGTTCCTTGGCTTTATGCAAGACCTCAGGTTGAGAAACCAAGATATAATCCTCAAGGCAAACCTCCTTTACTTAGTGCCACTTCCGATTTTGCCTTGTGGAGAGTTGCGATGCAGGATCATCTTTGACATGGAAACGATGAGATGCTGGAGATCATGGAGTATGGTTATCATGTGGTTGATCCAAAGAACCCTACACCAAGAGAAATTTATGACAAGAATCTCAATGACACTGCAATCATGTGTATAAGGAGAGGTATGGATGAAAGCAAAGGAGACCGTTCATACACATCACAAGTGCCAAGGAACTATGGGAAAGTATTATAAGATCCAAGACTGGCACCTCTACCCTCCGGAGTGCTCAATATGAAATTGCCAAGGGGCAATTGCAAAACTTTTGTATGGAGAAAGGTGAAACCCCCAATCAACTCCTTGAGCGTCTCATGACTCTCACTGCCGACATTGAGTCATGTGAGTGTGACAAGACACAAGATGGATTCAACATGACTAAGCGATTCCTTGTGGATAAGTTGCTTCATGCTCTTGCCCCATATCACCATCAAATGGTGTGGGACATAAGACAACACCATGCCTTCAAGGAAATGACTACAGATGACATCATATCCACCTTCCAACTATTTGAAGAGTCAAAGGCTAATGCCACAAAACATCTTGCCATGCATGGTACTCCATCATCAAAGATCAATCTTGCATTGAAGGCCAAGCATGTATGTGAAGATGAGCAAAGTGAAGAAGAAGAAGATGATGATGATGATGAAGATGGTGATGAGATTGAATCCGATGAGGGCCCTTCATATGAAGACATGGCTCTCTTTGTCAAGAAGTTTAGCGCGGGAAAATTCAAGGGAAGATTTCAAAAGAAGAAAGTAAGAAAATGCTACAACTGTGAGGAAACCAACCACTTCTCCAACGAGTGCCCTTATGAGAAGAGAGAAGATAAACCAAGGTTTCCCAAGACCTTTCCCAAGAAGAAGTTGCCAAATCCTTTGAACTCCAAGCTCAAGAAGAGAGATGGGAAAGCAATGGTTGCTCAAGAAGAATCCGATCCGGATGATGTTAGTGGTGTTGCCGGAGTTGCTCAAGACTCTCAAAACACTTTGAGGTTAGTAAACAAGAGTGGTGATGTGGTCACCTACAACTACATGAAAGACTACAAGGGCAACGCTCACAAGTGCCTAATGGCAAAGGCCGTGGTAGAAGATGGAGAGGACCAAAGCTCTCCTGACAAGGTCAAGGTAACTCCATGATCAAATCCTCCTCTTTTCACTCCTTCTACTCCTAGTGATGAGTATCTTGATGCGGAGGATAGTTACGAGGATGATGATCTAGATGATCCTATGCTTCCTAAACTTAATAAGTTCATGTGCTCCCTCAAAGGAAAGAAGCTCACTATGTTTCGTATGCTTATGGAGATGGTGAGTAAGCACACCATCACCATTAAGGAACTCGAAACCCTCGTCACCGAGGAAAAGGAAAAATGTGAAATCCTTGAGCGGAAAGTCCAATATGAGGAAGCACGAAATGATGAACTATGCTTAAAAATTGGTGCAAATATTGATGTTCATACTAATGATCTTGCCTCCTTGAAAAATGCTATTGACTCTTGCGAAAAGTTGATGAATGATAAAAGTAAGCTTGTGAAGTCTCATGCTTCTCTTTCTAAGGATTGTGAGCTTCTATCTGTGTCCCTCAAGACTAAGGAAGAAGAGCTCACCCTTCTTACAAAGAGTTTTGAGACGCTCCAACTTACTTATCTTGAAACTCTAGCCAAGGCTTACTCTTCTCCTATTATCAATGTTGATGCTTGTACTACTAACTCTAGTAGTGATCTAGCATCTATTCTTGAGGAAAATCGCTTTCTCAAGGCTCAAATCGAGAAAGGTCTCATGACATGTGCTCAAGGGCAAAAGAACCTTAATGAGATATTGAGCCAACACAATGAGGTGTTTGCCAAAGAGGGACTCGGGTTTGACCCAAGCACAAGCAAGAAGAAGACGTCCTCTCAAAAGTGCACAACCCCTCTAAAGGAAACATTTGTACAAGAAGGGCACAAGGAGAAAGGTAAGGTTGTTAGTGGGAAGGCCACAAGGGGCATGCCCACTCTCAACAAGCCAAAAGAGTTCATGCCTCCATCCTATGTACTTTGTAAGACTAAGGATGGAGAAGTTTATGCAAAATTTGTTGGTCCTCGAAATGCATTCCGGTTCTATGCTATTTGGGTCCCTAAGACCCTTGTGACTAACTTGAGAGGTCCCATTGCAAAATGGGTGCCTCTAACCAAGTCTTAATTGTGTGTAGGTTGCCTTCTCCGGTGGAGTGAAATGGGTGATTGATAGTGGATGTACCAACCATATGACCGGAGATAGCAAATTGCTCTACGATTTCATGGAAGCTATTCAACCATTCATGAGCATTATGTTTGGTGGAGGTTCAAAAGGACAGGTACTCGGGTTGGGCAAGGTGGCTATCACAAATGACATGTCTCTTGCAAATGTCATGCTTGTCCAATCCCTTAAATACCATTTGCTTTCTGTTCGCCAATTGGCTTCTGTTGGTTATGATACACTCTTTGGACTAACGGATGTGAAAGTCTTTAAGAGAGATACTCTTGAAGTGGCCTTTGTTGGAGAGTTGGATGGCAACCTTTACACGGTTGATTTCTCGAAAGAGAGCACATTCCATGCAACTTGTCTAATGGCCAAGGCCGACAAGGGGTGGCTATGGCATCGCGGCTAGCCCATGTCGGCATGAGAAATCTTCAAGATCTCTTAAAGGGGAATCACATCCTTGGACTAACCAATGTCTCTTTTGAGAAAGACGTGTGTGTAGTGCATGCATAGCCGGGAAGCAACATCAATCAAAGCACCCACCCAAGAACATTGTGTCTACTTCAAGGCCCCTGGAGCTCCTTCATGTGGATCTTTTTGGGCCTCCTTCATGGGATAGTCTTGGTGGGAAAAAGTATGGACTTGTCATTGTTGATGATTACTCAAGATATACATGGGTGTTTTTCCTCAAGTCCAAGGACGAGACGAAGATCACCTTCATTGATTTTGCCAAGCAAGCACAACGCAAGTTTGACAAAGAGATCTTGGCAATAAGAAGTGACAATGGCTCTGAGTTCAAGAACTATACCTTGGAAGAATTCCTTAGTGATGAAGGGATTGAGCATCAATATTCAGCTCCATACACTCCTCAGCAAAATGGTGTAGCCGAAAGGAAGAACCGTACACTTGTGGAGATGGCAAGGTCCATGTTGGATGAATACAAGTCACCACATAGTTTTTGGGCCGAAGCTGTCAACACTGCATGCCATGCATCAAACCGGCTCTTCCTCTGTACTATATTGGAAAAGACCCCATATGAGCTCCTAATTGGGAACAAGCCAAATGTCAAGTACTTTCGTGTATTTGGGTGCAAATGTTTCATCCTCAACAAAAGAGAAAGGTTAGGAAAGTTTCAATCCAAAACAATTGTGGGCATATTTGTTGTCTATGGATCAAACTCTCACGCATATAGAGTCTACAAAAAATCCAATGGATGTGTTGTAGAAACTTAGGACGTGGTGTTTGATGAATTTAATGGCTCCCATGGGGAGCAAGTTGATCTAAGTGATGTAGGTGAAGAAGACTCCTCTCAAGATATCTTGACCATGGGTGTTGGTGCACTTCTTCCAATGGAACAAGAACCTCGTGATGATGAAGAAGAAGATGGAAGTCTCACACATCATCAAACTACCTCATCACCCATACCACCACAAACTCCTATTGTTCAACCGATGCCCGTAGTCCAAGTATAAGAAGATGATCAAGTTCATACTCATGATAATCTTCAAGAACAAGATCATCATAAAGGGCAAGAACAAGAATGTCCAATCATTGATGATGAACCTCAACAAATGCAATATGAAGAAGAAGATCTTCCACCACACATTAATGATCAGTATGTTGAGGATGTGGATGATGGACATGAAGTTGAACCTCGTGAAACCCTTACCTCCATCATGCCTCGAGTGGCCGGTCGTGTTGATGTTGACAAAATTCTCACCGGCATATCAGAAGGTAGAGTCACTCGTAAACATTTTACAAAGTTTTGTGCTCACTTCTCATTTGTGTCTAGTGTTGAGCCCCTCAAGGTACAAGATGCATTGATGGACAACGATTGGCTCGTTGCTATGCGAGAAGAGTTGAACAGTTTTGAACGCAACCAAGTGTGGTCATTAGTCAAGAGGCCACCTACCGAGCACAACGTCATTGGAACAAAATGGATTTTCAAGAACAAGCAAGATGAAAATGGTGTAATCATCCATAACAAGGCAAGGTTAGTGGCACAAGGGTACTCACAAGTTGAAGGTTTGGACTTTGGTGAGACCTTTGCCCCCGTTGCCCGTCTTGAATCCATTCGCATCTTACTTGCATATGCTGCTTTCAATGGTTTTACATTACATCAAATGGATGTGAAGAGTGATTTCCTTAACGGACCTCTACAAGAAGAAGTATATGTGTCACAACCACCCGGGTTCGTTGATCCCATTCACAAAGACTATGTGTATAAACTTTATAAGGCCATGTATGGCCTCAAACAAGCACCTCGTGCTTGGTATGATCATTTGAAGAAGTTTTTACTCGATGATGGTTTTTTGAGAGGGGTGATCGATCCCACTCTTTTTACTAAGAGGGACAAGGGTGATTTGATCCTATGCCAAATCTATGTAGATGATATCATTTTTGGTTCTCCTAACATTTATTTGTGCAAGAAGTTTGCGGCTTCAATGACCAAGAATTTTGAAATGTCACTCAATGCGGATTTGAAGTTCTTTCTTGGATTTCAAATCCAACAATTTCAAGAAGGAATTTTCCCATCTCAAGCAAAGTACCTCAAGGATATCCTAGAGAAGTTTGGCATGTCTGATGCTAGTCCATGCAAGACACCCATGCCAACCAAAATTGCACTCACTGAAGACACAAATGGTACTCCTTTCGACCCATCTAATTACCGCTCTATGATTGGTTCATTGCTTTATCTTTGTGCATCTAGACCAGACATCATGTTCAGTGTATGCATGTGTGCTAGATTTCAAGCTTCCCCTAGGGAAAGTCATCATAAGGCGGTTAAGCATATTCTTAGATACCTTGTTCACACCCCAAAGTTGGGTCTATGGTACCTCAAGGATGCTAAGTTCGATCTCCTTGGGTACACGGATGCGGATTGGGCTGGAGACAAAGTGGATCGTAAGTCCACATCCGGTGCATGTCAGTTTCTTGGACGCTCCTTGGTAAGTTGGTCCTGAAGAAACAAAATTGTATTGCCCTCTCTACCCAGAAGCTGAATACATTGCAGCCGCCAGTTGTGCAACTCAGTTACTATGGATGAGGCAAACTTTGAAGGATTACGGTATCACCTATAGACATGTGCCTCTTCTATGTGATAATGAAAGTGCCATCAATATTGCTGAGAACCCCAAGGATCATCTCTGCACCAAGCACATTGATATTAGGTATCACTTCTTGAGAGATCATGTTGAAAAGGGTGATATTCACATTGATCACATTTGTACAGATTTGCAACTGGCAGATATTTTCACCAAACCATTGGATGAAGCACGGTTTTGTCGACTTAGGTGTGAACTTGGTATCTTGGAGCTTGACAATATTATGTGAAATCTAGTACCCATTCATGCATGAATTTAATGTCTTGTCATGATGTAGGCATATATTTAGGAGGAGACATTCAATTCATGAATATTCTCACCCTACATAATGCATAAATAGAACAAACACTCTCAAAGTTATCATGGTTCTCAAACTATGGTGCTTTAACATGATGGAGTCGTGACTATGTGCCCAAAGTCCACACTTTGCGGCACTATGTTACATATGCTCAAACATGGTGACCTCAGTCATCGCTTGTACATTGCTTGTGTGAACCTTTCGTACTTATTTTGGTAGGGCTGTTATTTCATCTTAGTATGGCCTTAGAATTACTCAGGTAGTCACCTTTATAAATTCTCTCAAAACTCCTTGGCGGAGTCTATATCAAATCATATTAGTTGGCTCCTTCCAAATCTTCCTCTTGCCTGGATTTGTTGTCCAGTGGCCGGACATCCGGCCCCTCCGCCGGACATCCGGTCCCTGGAGCAAATCCTTCTATTGCTCATGCTGCGATTGTCGGACATCCGGGCTTTAGCTGGACATCCGGACCCTGATCCTATAGCTACCTGACCCTCACACACTGGATATCTGGCCTTCTCCTCGGATGTCCGGCCCGTTGTCCCCTGTTTCTCTGCTCTCTGACCTCTGCTCGCCGGATATCCAGGGTAGGCCCCGGATGTCCGGTCCATCACCTACAACCACACATAACAGGGGAGGGACTCGGGCGTTAGGGGCAGTTTTCCCCATTCACTCCTGTTCCTCTTCCCCATCGCACCTCACAGCCGCCGTCGCCGAGCCATCACTCCGGTGCTTCCCCGGCCCTCTCCTCCGTGCTCCGGCCCCGATCTCCTATGCACGGCTTCTCCTCCTCCCGATCTACGATTCTATCCAATTCATTTCTTGGGTTGGGTTGTGAATCCCTCGGGAGGGACCGGTGTATTGTGGGAGTGACTGCCGGAGTTCCTCATGGCGCGGACCAAGAACTGTGGCCCCGATCGCCCCGAGCCCTCTTCCAGGGTTGTTCGCCGGCAAGGCTCAACCGACTCCGATGAGCATGCTCGGCCTAAGAAGAAGAAGACCACCACCACTAAGAAGAAGAAGCGGGCACCATCCACTAGTCCGTCGGCCTCGGATCCATATGATGTGGACTATGTTGGGGAGGAAGAGGATCTCAGTGCACAAAGACACTCCGTTGGACAGTCCAAGCCTGGTACTAGGAGGGCGCCGATGCCTCAAGTTCGTGGTTGTGCAATGCCCGTTGTCCATGGTCGTCGCATCTCCATGGAGCTTCCTGACAGCGGGGATCGCGCCCCTCACCACTTCAAAACTATAGGGGCCACTCAATATCTTTTCGTCGGGATGTCAATCAATATGAGATGGTGGCTGATGCAGAGGATCCTCGGTTCCGGACTCGTATGCAGCAGGATCTCTATTCCAGTTTCGTCCGTGGGCGTGGACTTGCTCCTCACTCATACTTGGATCTCAACTTCCTGCAGGAATCCTGACATGTTTCCTAACAATCCGGTCAAGATCATTGATGATATGACTCTTGGTCCCGCAATGACCTTCGGGTGTGATTGGAATGAAGCTGCCATTCTACAGTTCTATGCCACATGTTTCTTTGGTCCGGACAACACTCTCACTTGGATGACTGATAACACTACTCTGAGCATCACCTATGACAGGTTTGTTCAGATTTTGGGTCTCTCCCGTGTTGGCCATCGCATCCACAGTATGGATCCTGAGCACAAGCCCAAAGCGATTGACGCTTGCTTGCCACTTATCAAACCTACCTCTCAGCTCACTAAAGAAGAACTTGCATATCCACTCAATGAGGTATCTATCTTCCGTGCCCCTTACTACATCCTATATCAGTGTGTGCTTCGCACTCTGTATCCTAAGAAGGGAGATCGCTCGAGGGCTTACAATTATTGCATTGACTTGATGGTTCATATGCATGACAAACCCACTGAGCCTCTAGACACAGCCCATTTCATTTGGCATGAGATCCGTCTTTGCAGTTTCATTCAGTCGTGCCAGTTTCCTCATGCTCCATTCATTCAGGATCTGATTGATCACACTGCTCCCTTTAAGGTGGTTAAGACTGTTGTTCATTCTTGTTGGAAACCTGCTCCTCATATGCGCGTGGTGGCTGCTGCTCAGCCTGCTGCTCCTTCTCAGTCTAGGAGGTCTGTTGGTGGGACTCAGCCCACTGGTTCCTCTGTCCCATCTTCCTCGTCGGCTCCTCGTGGTCGCTTTGCCATGTTCATCAGCAAGGCTCAATCTGCTATCATGAGGTCAATCACTTTCAGCTGTCAGCAGAATCATGATGTTCAGAAGCGCCTCATCATCTCCAAGAATCAGCTCAAGCAGCACCTCCGTAACCGTGGGAGTCCTGTGAGTGATGATGATCCTATTCCCGCGGCTTCGTCCACCTCTACCTTCGGTTTCCCCTCTCGTGACGAGTATCCTGAGTTCTTTGATGATCATGATGACATCCGCCAGGTGTGACCGAGTGTGTTTAGTTCTTCGCCCCTTTTTACTTGTTGCTGTCGAAGGGGGAGAAGTAGTATCTTAGTGTGGTCGTACTTGATGTATTAGCTATTTGTGTTAGCCCTACTATTATTCGAACTTGTTATGTTGCTACCTATGTTATTATCTTGATCATGTGAGACTATGTTGTTATCTTGTGGGTATGGAATTTTTTTAGTCCATGTGTTATGGTGGTTTCATATGTGCATGCCTCTCTCATATATATCTCCTGGAGATACATATGCATCCTAACATATTCATCGCATGCTCACAATGAGGGGGAGCCAAATACAAATAGAAACATCAACATACTTTGTATTCTTGCTCTCATGTTTGTCAATGCTAAGACTATTTATTTAAACTGTGATACTACATGTGTGATTGTCATCAACAAACAAACAGGGGGAGATTGAAAGAGCAATCATGCCCTTACATCATGTTTTGATGTTGATGACAATATACATGTAGGGGACTAATAATGGTTGTTAAGTAAATCTCAGGTGTTAGTCCCCGGTTCATCGAAGTGTGTGGATCAAGAGCATACGAAGTGATTTTACTCAAGGATGAAGTATCAAAATTGATTTCATATTTGTTTCCTTGAGTATAGGATCCCGCACTATTAAAAGGGGATCGACAGGGTTAGTTTAAGGCTTTGCTCATTCCACAAACATTCGTTCCAAATATGCTTTTGTTCCATCTTTATATTCTTTGAAATGTTTTTGTCTCTGGCCTGCCGGATGTCCGGGCTTGACCCCGGATGCCCGGGCTCACGGCGGATATCCGGCCTGTAGGCCAGATATCCGGACCTTGCTATCCAGAATGCACTTGTGTTGGTGCTATTTGCCAGATGTCCAGCCCTCTATGCCGGATGTCCGGGCTCTCCATGCTGCGCTGGATGTTCGTCCTCTACTACCCGTGGAACAACTGAGGTTCTGTAACCCCTTGGTGATCGCGCCGGATGTCCGGCCATCTGCCGGATGTCCGGGCCTTCCTGATATGTCGGATGTCCGGGCTTGGCCCCCGGATGTCTGGCCCCTCTGTATTCTGCTCTGCTTCTTCCTTGTTCTTTGAGTGCCTTGCCAGTCCGGATTTCCAGCCCCTAGCCCGGATGTTCGGCCTGCCCGTTCACTTACACTACAACGGCCACATTTGTGCTCACACTATATATAGCCCTTTTCCCCCACGGGAGAGGGTCGACCACTCACTTTGAACAAACCCTAAAACACATTTCTCTCTCTCTCTCTCACTCCTCCACACCAAATCTTAGATCCCCAAGGGATTTGAGAGCATTTGAGAGAAGTTGTCCAATCAAGTGATAGATCCACTCCTTCTCCTTCTTTGCACCGAAGGAATTCATGATTTGAGGAAGTCTTGAGCTTTTCACCATCGTTCTTGTTACTCTTGGAGGTTGGAGACTCCTAGGTGGTAGGAGTCTTTCGGGGAGGAATCGAACCTTGTGTTACCCCCGGAAAAGTTTGTGAGGGTTTGGAGACCACCCCAAGGTCTACCACTAGTGGTTGAGAAACGCCTCCGTGGTGTTGTCTCAAAGGGAGAATAGGGCGAGCCTTGGTGGCGTTGGTGTGCCTTCGTGGTAACATCCACCTCTCTAATGGTGACTAGCTTCCCTCCAAGGAAGTGAACATCGGCATACATCCTCGTCTCCCGAAGTTGCGGTTATTCCTAACCCAAACTTTCTACTTGTGGTTATTTGTCTCTTTGCACTTACTTATATCATATTGTGATTGTTTACTTACATGCTCGTGTTACTTGCTTAGTACTCAGTACTCACTTGCAATTGTTAGGCTCACCTTCATATTCCGCATTATTGCCTAAAATTGCTAAGTAATAATTAAAATTTGTAATTGTACCTATTCACCACCACCCCCTCTAGGTCCATCTCGATCCTTTCACTAAGTCGATGACTATTGTTAATGGTGAGTTACACCGATGTTGTGTTACAAGGGTGTTTCAACGATACATCTCTCCTGAGGAGGGATGTGAAATTCTAAGGGAGATTCATGAAGGAGATTGCGGCCATCATGTCAGCTCTAAGTCTCTTGTTGCTAAGGCTTTTCGTCATGGGTTTATTGGCTGACGGCTCATGTTGATGCAGAGGATTTGGTCAATAAATATGATGGTTGTCAGAAATTTTCAAGACGAGCTCATGTGCCGGCTCAAGAATTGAGGATGATTCCAATTACTTGGCTGTTTGCAATCTGGGAGATGGATATGGTTGGGACTTTTAAAAGGTCCAAGGACAAAAAGACTCACCTCCTAGTGGGTGTTGACAAGTTTACAAAGTGGGTTGAAGCTGAGCCGGTCAGCAAATGTGATGTAGCAACGGCGGTTCAATTCATTAAAAAGGTGATCTTTCGTTTTGGATACCCTCATAGTATCATTACTGATAATGGTACGAATCTGTCTAAGGGTGCAACAAAAGAATTCTGTCAACAAGAACATATTCGTCTTGATGTGTCGTTTGTGGCTCACCCCTAGTCTAATGGTCAAGCTGAAAGAGCCGATCAAGAAAACTTGATAGGTACCAAACCCCGGCTTATGGTCCCTTTGTAGAGAACGCCGGGTTGTTGGGTGGAAGAGTTTCCCTCAGTACTATGGAGTATCAATACTACCCCCAACAGATCTATGGGTTACATGCCTTTCTTCATGGTTTATGGAGCAGAGGCGGTTCTCCCTACTGACATTCGTCACGACTCGCCCCGTGTGGCGGCTTATGCTGAAGATGATAATGAAAATGCACGTCAGGATGCTCTTGACCTTTTGGATGAGGAGCGTGACCTTGCAATAGCTTGTTCGGCGATTTACCAGCAAGATCTGCGTCGTTATTATAGCCGCCGGGTTAAAACACAGACCTTTCAAGAAGGAGATCTAGTGCTTCGGCTCATCCAGGATCAAACTGACATGCACAAGTTATCCCCACCTTGGGAAGGGCCTTTTGTGGTCAGCAAAAATCTGAACAATGGGTCATACTACCTCATTGATGTTCGAGAGCATAAGGACTCACGCAAGTCTGAGGAGGAGACCCACCGGCCGTGGAACATTGCTCATCTTCGGCCTTATTACACCTGAGCCACCGGCTCTTGTGATGTACATACGTCTACCAATGTATATATTATGATTCATATAATAAAGTCGGCATCCCTGATAATCCAGGGCCTCTGTCGTTTCATTTCTAAGAATTTGAGTCTTTATTGTCACTTGGGGGCTTCCTGCTCATTGAGCACAACTATGACTACCCTCTTCATTCGGCTTGCACGCCTTGTTAAAATAACCTGGCGGCTTCCTGCTCATTGAGCGTAGCTTTGAATACCCTTTTATCCGGCTTATATGCCTAATTACAGACAACTTGGGGTTTTATGCCTAAGTTCAAGGTTACCAAAGAGAATTTGTTACAATGTACAGTTCAAACATAGGTAACCTGCCTTGATGATTTGTTAAATATTACTTAGGGGCTCCCTGTTAATGAACAAAGCTTTGTTGTCCCTTGTAATAGGCTTGGAAGCCAGGTGTATTCAGCAAAAATCCGGGTTATCCTGCCTTTGTATGCTTGCCACTCCGACCAAGTAATCCTGGGATGACTCACTGCACTCTTGACGGTCAATCTTATAAAGACCCTGAACTTGTCAAAGTTAAAATAGTGATTGGTCATGTGAGGCCCGGCATACAGGTTTGAATTAAGGATTAACTCAGTGGATGTGCGGCCCTTGAATAGCACTTATTATTGAGGCTTGGCAGCCTATGACGGCCTTGTTTTTCCTGGTTTGTTTTTGCTTTGAACATTTTTGCGGTTCATCTTTTTTGTACCATATTGATATATGGTTTAAAATTGAATAGGGCCATGTTGCACTGATTCTTATGATTCATATTGGAATATATTCGGAGTTTTGTGTCACGCCCAATATGCGACCCTATCCAAAAGGAACTCGAAGGTCCCACCAAGAATAGACCCGCATATTGAAACGCTTTTGCAAGGTGGATATCATTACATCAACATTACATAATAGATGGGGATACATACATAAGGCATACAAAGCCACACGAATACAACATCATCTTACATAAGATCAACATCCGACTACGGATGAAACACAAACAGAAACTCAAACGACATCCACCCTGCTAGCCCAGGCTGCCGACCTGGAACCTATCCCCTGATCGAAGAAGAAGCAGAAGAAGAACTCCAAAACAAGTCAACATCGCTCTCGCGTCATGATCATCGCATAACCTGTACCTGCAACTGTTGTTGTAGTAATCTGTGAGCCACGAGGACTCAGCAATCCCATTACCATGGGTATCAAGACTAGCAAAGCTTAAAGGGAATGGAAGGGGTAAAGTGGTGAGGTTGCAGCAGTGACTAAGCATATATGGTGGCTAACATACGCAAATAAGAGAGAGAAGAGAGCAATCAGAACGGTCGTGAAGCTAGCAATGATCAAGAAGTGATCCTGAACTCCTACTTACGTCAAACATAACCCAGAAACCGTGTTCACTTCCCGGACTCCGCCGAGAAGAGACCATCACGGCTACATATGCGGTTGATGCGTTTTAATTCGGATCTGGTGTCAAGTTATCTACAACCGGACATTAACAAATTCCCATCTGCCTATAACCGCAGGCATGGCTTTCGAAAGATTATACCCTGCAGGGGTGTCCCAACTTAGCCCATGATAAGCTCTCGCGATCAACGAAGGATATACCTTCTCCCAGGAAGACCCGATCAGACTCGGAATCCCGGTTTACAAGACATTTCGACAATGGTAAAACAAGACCAGCAAGACCGCCCGATGCGCCGACAATCCCGATAGGAGCTGCACATATCTCGTTCTCAGGGCAACACCGGATGAACACTACGTACAACTAAAACCAGACCTCGAGTTTCCCCGAGGTGGCGCTGCAAGTGGCTCTGGTTCGGACCAACACTTAGACAAGCACTGGCCCGGGGGGGCTATAATAAAGATGACCCTCGAGAGAGCGACTCCCAAGGGAAAAGGTAGGTGGTGGTGAGGCAAATGGTAAAACCAATGTTGGGCCTTGCTGGAGGAGTTTTATTCAAAGCGAACTGTCAAGGGGGTCCCATAAATCACCCGACCGCGTAAGGAACGCAAAATCCGGGAACATAACACCGGTATGATGGAAACTAGGGCGGCAAGAGTGGAACAAAACACCAGGCAAAAGGCCGAGCCTTCCACCCTTTACCAAGTATATAGATGCATTAATAATATAAGAGATATTGTGATATCCCAACCAAAATCCTGTCCACCATGGAGAAATCTTCAACTTCACCTGCAACTAGCAACGCTATAAGAGGGGCTGAGCAAAAGCGGTAACATAGCCAAACAACGGTTTGCTAGGAAGGGTGTCAAAGGTTAGAGGTTCATGGCAATATGGGAGGCTTGATAAACAGGTGATAGGTAGCGCAGCAAAGCGATAGAACGAAGCAACTAGCATAGCAATGATAGTAGTGAGATCCAGGGTAGCGGTCATCTTGCCTGAAATCCCGCAAGGAAGAAGAACGAGTCCATGAAGAAGATGAAGCCACGAAGACGAACCAAGCGTAGACGAACGAATCCTCACGATCGCAATGAAACAGGAACTATCGAGAAGAAGCACATAACATAGTAAACACACCACACAAGAACAAGGCATGATGCACAACAATCATGATGCATGACAAAGCTACATGAAGCTACTCATGGCAAGAGATGATGCAAACAAGAGCAACACATCAAGGCAAGTTTAAATGAGGCCGGGAACAACATATAACAATTCCGGTAAGTCCTCATATGCATATTTCAAAATTGGTCCAGATCTGAATAAACCTTATGTTCAAGTTGTTAAACAGCAAGTTAAGATGCACAAAGATGATGTACACGAGATTCTAGTCAAGTTACATATAAAGTTCATTTAGTTCGGAGCTACGGCCTAGAAGATATGAGCAAAACAAGTTAAACATGGCATTGATGCAAAATGCACCCAAACATCAAGCAAACACCTCAAAACAAGGATGCAACATGATAATATGAAACTACATGCAAATCTAAGCAAGTTTCATATAGAGCACACTCAAAACGGAGCAACGGTTCAACACACACACACTATACAAGTTATAAGGACAAGCTGTCCAAAACAGCAACTAGGCATATTGCAAGCATCAAAACAACATGCTACAGCACCTCAACATGAAAACAAAAGACATGGGCATGATGTACAGGTAAAGCATAACAAAACATGAACACTGAGCTATCTCCAGAAATCACTAGAACATGCTCAAACACACATGGCAAGATTGCAAGTAATAACAATTTCAGACTTTGCAGAAAATAACATCAGGTTGCAATGTTTAGAGCTATCAAACAACATGTTATAGGAACATATCATGGCAAACAAAGGCATGGCATGAATCTACTAAATGCATAGAACAAGAGTCCCTTACTGACCATGAGCCAAAAAGGATCAGAAGATATGATGGCACCCATGTAAACATAGCAAGTTATAATACAGATTCAAACATGGCAGAAACAGAATTATGAAGGCATGTTGGTGAGCTTATGCAACTCACTACAGAGCACAACATGGCATGGCAAGGCAACCAACAGTAAGAAGACATATGTGTGAAGCTAAGCATGTCAAGAGCAAGTCCATAGGGTGCATGGAACACTAGCAAAACACATGGCAACAACTGAACTTAATGTTAACAGGCTGACAGCAACATTATTTAGCAACTTTGGAGCAAGATTACAACAAGTTACAGCAAGCTATAAATGCTACCAGGGGCATGTATGGATAGAGCATGACATGTAGAACAAAACATATTTAGTAAACATCTCCAGATTATGTATAGAATGACTTGTAGCAGCAGGTTTACATAGCATCACGAAATATCAGATTCAGCCTAGCAAAACAGCAACAGCAAGTACACTACTTAACAAGCTTGAAACACTCACCACAAGTCATTGCATGACAGGATAAGCATAGGATCAGCAAGAAGACATGTTTATGAAACGAACCAAGGCAAGAACAAGTTCATAGCATGCAACGATCAACTACAACAACCTTGGCAAAATTGAATAACATATAAACAATCTGCCAGGAAACATTTTGAAGCAAAAGTAGAGCACGAAAATGACATGATATACTACTCCATAATTGCAATTAGGGGCATGAATGGATAGAGAACAACCATATGTTCAAAACATCCTTACTGAAGTATCTCAAAATATGCATGGATCTCTCTGTAGCATCAAGTTTGCATGGCATCAAAATAACAGCAGAACAGGGACTAAAATTAGCAACATCACGATGCCTAGTTTGCATGCTTGTGCTAGTCACCACATTGATCACAAAAATACATGGCATACACCACTGTAAAGATGGCATGGCATAGATCAAAACACATGTAGACATCAACCTCATAGGATGCACATATCAATCATGGCAAAAATGACAAAAGATCTCGTTCTGTTAACAGACAGGAGTCAACATCATGAAGCACTCTTGCAACCATGATTTAGGCATCAAGATGAGCTCAAATGAACATGACGCAATGGAATGAAATGATGTACTTGTTGAGACGAACAATTTGACATATTACACGCACAAAATGGAGCTATGGATGCAGAGATACAATGTGATGAACATGGCATGATTGTGCAAAAATATTTGGGACTTAGCAGTTTTTCGTGGTCAACCTCATGTTCATACGGATAACGATGCAGCACGGATCTCGCTGGAGGAACTCGCCGGAGAGCGGCCGGAGACGAGGGTGAGGCCGGAGGAGGACGGGCGGAGCGGGGCCGGCCGGATCCGGGGTCGGGGAAGACCTGCGAGGGGCGAGAAGCTCGGGCGGCGGAGACCGGCTCCGGCCGACTAGGGGCGGCGGCGGCGCGCTGCCCGGCGACCTCGCACGCGGGCAGGCGCGGGTGGGGCGGAGGAAGGCGGAGGCGGGCCATGGTGGGGCGGCGGCGGAGGCGACGGCCGGGGAGGCGGCGGCGGCCGGCGGCGAAGGGGCGCCGGCCGCGGGGCGGCAGGGCGCGGCGTGGCCGGGCTCGGGCGGGAGTCGGGCGCGGCCGACGGCGGCGGGGCGCGGGCCCTCCGCGCGGGTGAGCGGCGACGGCGGGCGGGCCACGCGGGCCCAACTCGGGCTCCGCGGGCCGGCGGTGCAGAGGAGAGAGAGAGGGGGCGGCGGCATCGACGTGTCCGGCCGGGGACGGACATGTCCGGCGCGGCGCGGAGGGGAAAACTAGGGTTTGATCTGCGAAAATGGACGGGGAGGACGTTTTTATAGGTAGAGGGAGCTAGGAGAGTCCAAATGAGGAGCGGTTTTCGGCCACGCGATCGTGATCAAACGACCGAGAGCATGGAGGGGAGTTTGCTGGGTTTTGGGCCACTTTGGAAGGGTGTTGGGCTGCAAAGATAAAGGGGGGTTTCGGGCTACGCGGATAACCATTGGAGTATCAAACGACCTCCAAATGGCATGAAACTTGACAGGCGGTCTACCGGTGCTATACCAAGGCCGCTTGGCAAGACTCGGTCCATTCCGAGAACGTTCAACACCCGCTCACAACGAGAGACAAAAGGGGAACGCCGGAGAGCATAGGAGTGCCGGATTGCAAAACGGACAACGGGGAAAAAGCTCGGATGCATGAGACGAACGTGTATGCAAAATGAAATGCACATGATGACATGGCAAAATGCAACACGCAAGCAAATGACATGGCAACTACGGTGAATAACTGGCAGACACCTGGCACATCGGATCCGAGGCGTTACAACACTCCTCCACTAACAAGAGATCTTGTCCCGAGATCTTAGGACCGAGATGGAAGAGAAAAAGGAAGAGGTGAAACGAGAAACGCAAGAGAGAAGAGGAAAAGAATCGAGAGCACTCGAGAAGAAGAGAGGAACAACGAGAATGATGAGAATCGAAAGCTCACGGAATCAGATAGGCTATGAAACCACTCCGGTTAGAACGAGATAAGAAACTAATAACACTGAAAGGATTTAGGCGGCACTCCGGCTGAAAATGGAAGGAGAAGAACATGAACTTGAGGGGATGGAATGACACTTGATGAAGACATGACACAAAACTCCGGAAAGAATTGAAAGAGTATTCAATGAAAAGAATTTAGAAGGATTGAATGGAGTTATTGAGAAAATCAACAACGAAAAGAATAAGCTTGTTGTGGTCTTATCCAAAACAACTCAAAAACTTGAGGTGAAATTATGCCACAACCAAATGCTTGAATATCTGGGAATAACAAAGAAATGCAAAACTCCACTTCAAAAGAAAACGAAGAATTAATTGCACTTCGAGACACGAGTAGAAAATATACTTGAACTCCGTCAACAAAATCTTGATGAACTCTTGAAGAGTGAATTAAATCATGAAGAACCACCATGAAGAACTCCAGTAACGAAAGGATGATGAGATAAAATGAAGGATGAAAGAATAAGATGAGCCTTGCAATGATTTAGATGGAGGTTTCGATGAGATGGCCGAGGAAATTGAACTCCGGAAAAGAAAACACTTGGAGCTAGAATTTATTCCTCACGAACAAACTCTGAAGGAAGGGATTAATCACTCTGATGAAATAAGAATAAGGTTTATTGTATGCTTATCCTCATCCAATTTAATGGGTGATGAGCGGATTTGGCATGCAACTTATTCCTCTTGAAAAAGGATTGAGAAAAGACATATCGCAATCTTGAGAAGGTCTTCATGAACCACCGGTAGGATTGAAAAGAACGAATGAATTGATATGATAAACAAGGAAAAGAATCTTGAATGAACCACTGTAAGAATTCGAAAATGACTGACGAAAGAGAATGAATCACCGGGAAGACTTAGATGGAACAAATATATTAGAGGGGATTTAGATGCAAAAGAACAAAGAGATCATGAACTAATTAAAGAACACTTGAACGAAGCACTGAGATAAATAGAGAACGATAGCTGAAATGTGAGGACGAAGAATTCTTCTTGAATGATGGCCTCCGGTGAAAAGAAACGGGAATACAACTTCTGACATACTCCGGATGGTTAAGAAAGAATATCTGACAACTGAAATAATTTGAGAGGATGGTATGAAGCTAGAACCACGAATCTCCGGGAGAACGGACAAGATTTTAGAGGAAAAACTCTTCTTCTATCTTCAAATGACGACGAGAAACACCACCAAAATTACTGAGATACTCTAGGAGAATGAAAAGCGAAGAGGAAAGGTAGAACCCGAGATGCAAAGAATTTGAAAGCGATCTTGGAGATGGCATCTGACTGATGAAATTCATTCTTACGTCAAACTTCGAAAAGGATTTGAGAATAACTCCGGGGGAATTAGAAGAGTCAGGTAAGACCCTGGGAAAAGACCTGTGGGTTAGGGCCCACTGAAGAGAAAAAACACCGTTGGAAAAGATTGTAAAGGAGATGATGCACCGGAACAATTGAAATATTTGAATGAGGTGACAACCTCGAATTAATTGGAACACAGACAAATCTCCTGGGATGTCTTGAACACTCCGAAAGGATAAACTGGCGAGAGAAAACGAGCAAGGAGAACACTTGAGCTGAGGGAAAAATATAATCACTACCGAAAAGGGAATTGAATCCACTAGAGAAGATAAAGAGATGAAGAATGACGAACAAGACGAGAATTCACCGGTTGAGATAATTGAGGTAAGATTGAAGAGACTCCGCACGAATGGGATTGATGCTCGAAAGAGATTCAAGCTCTGGGAAGAAGAGGGTGGGAGGGCGGGAAAACAAAAGCAACTTGGAAGGGGAAATGACGAATATCTTGAAGAGGAAAACACTGGTTGAAATCATTGAGGAGAGAAAGCAAAGACTTCGCACGAGTAGGAAGGATACTCGATTACGGACTCCGGTTTCGAGAAGAAGAAGGGAGGGTGGGTGGGTGGGAAAAGAAAACAACTGAGGACAGAAAAACAACTTCGTTGAGAGCGAACTGAGGATTGAACTTGCAAGGATGAAGAGGCTCGAGTCAACTTGACGAGAAATGCACCGGATAAAAGAGGATGGACAACTCACGAAACTAACCGCGTGATCCTAAAGAAAATTTGAAGGGGAAGAGGAGTAATTCAAAACACCTACGTCAAGATTCCTTACCAGAGCGACGAAGGGGCTGAGGAGTAAAAAGAATTCCTACTCTCTAATATAACTAGACTCCGAAAATAGTTTTCTTCTAGACTCAACAACGGCCAAACTACACGATCAATCAAGGGGGCTCCTAGGGTGGGTCGGGGCTCTGATACCAACTTGTCACGCCCAATATGCGACCCTATCCAAAAGGAACTCGAAGGTCCCACCAAGGATAGACCCGCATATTGAAACGCTTTTGCAAGGTGGATATCATTACATCAACATTACATAATAGATGGGGATACATACATAAGGCATACAAAGCCACACGAATACAACATCATCTTACATAAGATCAACATCCGACTACGGATGAAACACAAACAAAAACTCAAACGACATCCACCCTGCTAGCCCAGGCTGCCGACCTGGAACCTATCCCCTGATCGAAGAAGAAGCAGAAGAAGAACTCCAAACAAGCAACATCGCTCTCGCGTCATGATCATCGCATAACCTGTACCTGCAACTGTTGTTGTAGTAATCTGTGAGCCACGAGGACTCAGCAATCCCATTACCATGGGTATCAAGACTAGCAAAGCTTAAAGGGAAAGGAAGGGGTAAAGTGGTGAGGTTGCAGCAGCGACTAAGCATATATGGTGGCTAACATACGCAAATAAGAGCGAGAAGAGAGCAAAGGAACGGTCGTGAAGCTAGCAATGATCAAGAAGTGATCCTGAACTCCTACTTACGTCAAACATAACCCAGAAACCGTGTTCACTTCCCGGACTCCGCCGAAAAGAGACCATCACGGCTACACACGCGGTTGATGCGTTTTAATTCGGATCTGGTGTCAAGTTATCTACAACCGGACATTAACAAATTCCCATCTGCCTATAACCGCAGGCACGGCTTTCGAAAGATTATACCCTGCAGGGGTGTCCCAACTTAGCCCATGATAAGCTCTCGCGATCAACGAAGGATATACCTTCTCCCAGGAAGACCCGATCAGACTCGGAATCCCGGTTTACAAGACATTTCGACAATGGTAAAACAAGACCAGCAAGACCGCCCGATGCGCCGACAATCCCGATAGGAGCTGCACATATCTCGTTCTCAGGGCAACACCGGATGAACACTACGTACAACTAAAACCAGACCTCGAGTTTCCCCGAGGTGGCCCTGCAAGTGGCTCTGGTTCGGACCAACACTTAGACAAGCACTGGCCCGGGGGGGCTAAATAAAGATGACCCTCGAGAGAGCGACTCCCAAGGGAAAAGTAGGTGGTGGTGAGGCAAATGGTAAAACCAATGTTGGGCCTTGCTGGAGGAGTTTTATTCAAAGCGAACTGTCAAGGGGGTCCCATAAATCACCCGACCGCGTAAGGAACGCAAAATCCGGGAACATAACACCGGTATGACGGAAACTAGGGCGGCAAGAGTGGAACAAAGCACCAGGCATAAGGCCGAGTCTTCCACCCTTTACCAAGTATATAGATGCATTAATAATATAAGAGATATTGTGATATCCCAACCAAAATCCTGTCCACCATGGAGCAATCTTCAACTTCACCTGCAACTAGCAACGCTATAAGAGGGCTGAGCAAAGCGGTAACATAGCCAAACAACGGTTTGCTAGGAAGGGTGTCAAAGGTTAGAGGTTCATGGCAATTTGGGAGGCTTGATAAACAGGTGATAGGTAGCACAACAAAGCAATAGAACGAAACAACTAGCATAGCAATGATAGTAGTGAGATCCAGGGTAGCGGTCATCTTGCCTGAAATCCCGCAAGGAAGAAGAACGAGTCCATGAAGAAGATGAAGCCACGAAGACGAACCAAGCGTAGACGAACGAATCCTCACGATCGCAACGAAACAGGAACTATCGAGAAGAAGCACACAACATAGTAAACACACCACACATGAACAAAGTATGATGCACAACAAGCATGATGCATGACCAAGCTACATGAAGCTACTCATGGCAAGAGATGATGCAAACAAGAGCAACACATCAAGGCAAGTTTAAATGAGGCCGGGAACAACATATAACAATTCCGGTAAGTCCTCATATGCATATTTCGAAATTGGTCCAGATCTGAATAAACCTTATGTTCAAGTTGTTAAACAGCAAGTTAAGATGCACAAAGATGATGTACACGAGATTCTAGTCAAGTTACATATAAAGTTCATTTAGTTCGGAGCTACGGCCTAGAAGATATGAGCAAAACAAGTTAAACATGGCATTGATGCAAAATGCACCCAAACATCAAGCAAACACCTCAAAACAAGGATGCAACATGATAATATGAAACTACATGCAAATCTAAGCAAGTTTCATATAGAGCACACTCAAAACGGAGCAGTGGTGCAACACACACACACTATACGAGTATAAGGGACAAGCTGTCCAAAACAGCAACTAGGCATATTGCAAGCATCAAAACAACATGCTACAGCAGCTCAACATGAAAACAAAAGACATGGGCATGATGTACAGGTAAAGCATAACAAAACATGAACACTGAGCTATCTCTAGAAATCACTAGAACATGCTCAAACACACATGGCAAGAATGCAAGTAATAACAATTTCAGACTTTGCAGAAAATAACATCAGGTTGCAATGTTTAGAGCTATCAAACAACATGTTACAGGAACATATCATGGCAAAAAAAGGCATGGCATGAATCTACTAAATGCATAGAACAAGAGTCCCTTACTGACCATGAGCCAAAAAGGATCAGAAGATATGATGGCACCCATATAAACGTAGCAAGTTATAATACAGATTCAAACATGGCAGAAACAGAATTATGAAGGCATGTTGGTGAGCTTATGCAACTCACTACAGAGCACAACATGGCATGGCAAGGCAACCAACAGTAAGAAGATATATTTGTGAAGCTAAGCATGGCAAGAGCAAGTCCATAGGGTGCATGCAACACTAGCAAAACACATGGCAACAACTGAACTTAATGTTAACAGGCTGACAGCAACATTATTTAGCAACTTTGGAGCAAGATTACAACAAGTTACAGCAACTATAAATGCTACCAGGGGCATGTATGGATAGAGCATGACATGTAGAACAAAACATATTTAGTAAACATCTCCAGATTATGTATAGAATGACTTATAGCAGCAGGTTTACATAGCATCACGAAATAACAGATTCAGCCTAGCAAAACAGCAACAGCAAGTACACTACTTAACAAGCTCGAAACACTCACCACAAGTCATTGCATGACAAGATAAGCATAGCATCAGCAAGAAGACATGTTTATGAAACAAATCAAGGCAAGAACAAGTTCATAGCATGCAAGGATCAACTACAACAACCTTTGGCAAAATTGAATAACATGTAAACAATCTGCTAGGAAACATTTTGAAGCAAAAGTAGAGCAGGAAAATGATATGCTAGACTACTCCATAATTACAATCAGGGGCATGAATGGATAGAGAATAACCATATGTTCAAAACATCCTTACTTAAGTATCTCAAAATATGCATGGATCTCTCTGTAGCATCAAGTTTGCATGGCATCAAAATAACAGCAGAACAGGGACTAAAATCAGCAACATCACGATGCCTAGTTTGCATGCTTGTGCTAGTCACCACATTGATCACAAAAATACACGGCATACACCACTGTAAAGATGGCATGGCATTGATCAAAACACATGTAGACATCAACCTCATAGGATGCACACATCAATCATGGCAAAAATGACAAAAGAGCTCGTTCTGTTAACAGACAGTAGTCAACATCATGAAGCACTCTTGCAACGATGATTCAGGCATCAAGATGAGCTCAAATGAACATGATGCAATGGAATGAAATGATGTACTCGTTGAGACGAACAATTTGACATATTACACGCACAAAACGAAGCTACGTATGCAGAGATACAATGCGATGAACATGGCATGATTGTGCGAAAATATTTGGGACAGCAGTTTTTCGGGGTCAACCTCATGTTCGCACGGATAACGAGGCAGCACGGATCTCGCCGGAGGAACTCGCCGGAGAGCGGTCGGAGACGAGGGTGAGGCCGGAGGAGGACGGGCAGAGCGGGGCCGGCCGGATCCGGGGCCGGGGAAGACCGGCGAGGGGCGGAGGAGCTTTGGCGGCGGAGCTCGGCTCCGGCGACTAGGGGTGGCGGCGGCGTGCTGCTCCGGCGACCTCGCGCGCGGGCAGGCGCGGGCGGGGTGGAGGAAGGCGGAGGCGACGGCCGAGGAGGCGGCGGCGGCCGGCTGCGGAGGGGTACCGGCGCGGGGCGGCAGGGCGGCGGCGCGGCCGAACGGCGGCGGGGCGCGGGCCCTCCGCGCGGGTGAGCGGCGACGGTGGGCGGGCCGTGCAGGCCCAACTCGAGCCCCGCGGGCGGGCGGTGCGGAGGAGAGAGAGAGGGGCCGGCGGCGTCGACGTGTCCGGCCGGGGACGGATATCTCCGGCGCGGCGTGGAGGGGAAAACTAGGGTTTGATCTGCGAAAATGGACAGGGAGGACGTTTTTATAGGTAGAGGGAGCTAGGAGAGTCCAAATGAGGAGCGGTTTTCGGCCACGCGATCATGATCGAACAACCGAGAGCATGGAGGGGAGTTTGCTGGATTTTGGGCCACTTTGGAAGGGTGTTGGGCTGCAAAGAGAAAGGGGGGTTTCCGGCTACGCGGATAACCGTTGGAGTATCAAACGACCTCCAAATGGCACAAAACTTGACAGGCGGTCTACTGGTGCTATACCAAGGCCGCTCGGCAAGACTCGATCCATTCCGAGAACGTTCAACACCCGCTTACAACGAGAGACAAAAGGGGAACACCGGAGAGCATAGGAGTGTCGGATTGCAAAACGGACAACGAGGAAAAAGCTCGGATGCATGAGAAGAACATGTATGCAAAATGAAATGCACATGATGACATGGCAAAATGCAACACGCAAGCAAATGACATGGCAACTACGGCGAATAACTGGCAGACACCTGGCACATCGGATCCGGGGCGTTACATTTTGATAACCCGGCCTAGCTTTGGACGATAAGTCGCTAGTATGTGTTGATTACGTGCTTGGAGTCTTGCGCTCTAAGTCTTTGGGAGGTTACCCTTACTGCATATGGCATGTTAATATGATAGTATGAACAATTATCACGGGTATGCTATTTACTTGTTATGAATATATGAGGCTTTCATAATCTCACCCTGGTTATAGACTACAGTCACCAGTGAGTTTTTTGTGGGGTATTATGACCCGCCATGGGGTAAACCGCCAGGGCACTTGTTATCTGCTTGTATGCAAGAAATGATAAACATGGTTTTCATAATGGATGACATTATAAGCATAAGTGGCAGATCTTCAAAATATCAGATCAACTGCTCAAAAGTGTTATGCAAGTAAACATGCACGATGGCATGGAAGATCAATGTTTTAACTAGCCTATTACAATGCCATCGGTAAGCCCAAATGATTCAAAGTTTTTCAACAAAACATGGCGCCGTGAGAGCCGCCTTCAGATTAGTCATGTTGTTGCTGGATGGATGAGTCCGGGTTAGCCTACGCTGGTTCTTCACCTCCATCTGTTGTCTGGAAATCAGGTGTTTTCCAGTTGATGCTCGTTAAAGCTTGGAATTTAGCTTCATCGTCAATGAGTTCAGACGGGTCAACTTCAGGGGCAAAAGTATGCTTACGTATAGGGGGGGTCAGATCGATAGCTTCATAAATTGGAACCTTCTCTCTTGAGTTCTCTACTGTATAAGCCGCCTGATATCACGAGAGGTTAGTTTCTTCGGCCAATTTGGTGGCTAATGGGCACACCTCCCTCGCACATACGGCAAAGTCATCTGCAGTAAAGGGTGTCCCGTCTTCTTTATAGCTTGGGCAGCCACTGGCTATCTCCGTCGGGTCTAGCTCAGGTTGCCATGCTTTTGCACGGCTTAAGGCAGTAATGGCACCAGCTCTGGCAGATGATCGTTTGATTTCTGCAATTCTTTGTGGCAAGACAAACAGTTGATTCAATACATCTTTGATAAGTGAAAGTGGCTCCTTGGTGTGAGTAATAGCAGTGATTGTGTGTTGGATGCCTATGTATAACTGCTCTACCAAGGCATAAGCCGCCTTCATCTTGACAAGCATGTCTTGCCCAAGATTGGCACTCCTGGGACCTGTAATATAAAAGCAGAAGCAGTTAAGTCGCCAGGCGGGTAAAGCATTGTGCACTGGAATTCATTAAGATACTTCAAGTTTCTACCGAAGACAGCACTGGTCATTTGTGAAATATGACGCTTTAAACCGAACAGTTCTGCGGTGACCTCTTTCAAAGTGGCTTCAGCAGACTCTGCCCTTTGCACTAAAGCAGTTTTTTCTTCATCCCTGGCTTTTTTATCAGCGGCAAACCAGGATTTCAGCTTCTCTGATTCATCAAGGCTAAACTTGAATTTGGCTTCGGCCTTCCGGGTCTCTGATTCTTGGTGTTCAAGCCTTTTCTTCAAATCATTGGATGTTTCCTGCACAGGCAAGGTTCAAACAAATCATGTTCATGTACAAGTCCCAAGCCCTTTGCAAGCAACAACACTTGGCACTTGGGTGCTAATGTGTGCGGAAGCTCTCTTTTGGTTGTGTCATGAACCGGTTCAACTTTGCCAAGTTAAGCCGGCCCATGGGGGCTAGGTTATGGAGTTCTTTCGCATATTGAGAATGAATCGGCTCAACTTTGTCAAGTTAAGCGGGCCCATGAGGGCTAGGTTTTGGAATTTTTTTCCCATATTGAGAATGAACCGGCTCAGCTTGTCACGTTAAGCCAGCCCATGAGGGATAGGACTCGGAAGATTTATGTTCTATTAATGAGAATGAGCCAGCTCAACTTTGCCGAGATAAGCTGGCTCATGGGGGCTACGATTTGAAGCTTTTTTAAGTCTCTGCTAAATGAAGTCTCCACCATACTCTACTAAATCTATCATATGGCTAAGACTTGGGGCTGGAAGATATATATTAATAAAGGAAGTAAAGGTTTGTACCTCATATTTTTGGTGCATCTGCTTGACGATGCCCATCTCAAGATAGCGGCTGGTATGAACTTGGCTAAAATAGCCAGAGAGGAGTTCGCTGACGCCCAGCTGAGAATAATTGGACA
The DNA here is from genome assembly GCF_018294505.1 of Triticum aestivum. NCBI lineage: Eukaryota > Viridiplantae > Streptophyta > Magnoliopsida > Poales > Poaceae > Triticum > Triticum aestivum. Next base: position 81,127,866 of record NC_057801.1, on the reverse strand, counting down.
GATCAAACTTGACCTTCCGCCTCTGGACAAATTCCTCCTTGGCAGTGTACTTGGCCAGAACTGTGGGATTCACTGGCTCTGTGTAGCTGGTGCAAGTTATAAGAACATCTTCAGTTTCCTCAGTCGGCTTGGCTGGGCTTGGCGGTTTAGCTCCTGAAGAGTCAATAGTCATAGGGTCCGCAGGGATCTCTGGTATCTCCGTTGGTACCTCGTCATCAATGTTTCTAGTATTTTGAATTGAAGCTTCAGATTCTGGCGGTTTGTTCTCTGGTTCATGAACCCGGGTGGTTGTCTTGACTATCTTGGTTTAGCCTTGCCACTGAAAGAAAAAAAAGGTTAATATGAAGTGTTGGCAAAGTTGAAATGATGAAGTTAAAAATCATTACCCAGGAGCAGTCTTGAAAGCCGGCAGCTGAGTCCCGTTTGAGTCGCCAGAGGAGGAATTCGAGGTTCCCTGATAGTTTGAGTCAGAAGGATTAAGTGGATGGCGAATAAGACCTGCCTTGGGATAAGAAGAGTTTGAAGTTTGAGGCACCTCTTTCCGGCGCTTGCGAGCTGGAGTGTTGGGTAAGCCGGAGGATAACTCTCCGCCCCCACTGTTCCAGGTCTGGCGCCGGGTCTCATGCTATTGTTGCTTCAATTTGGATCCAAGTAAGCTAAAGGGTGTGAAAATCTTACTTTCCAGGTCACACATCGAATTTTCTGTCTTGGCAAAGGCTCTGAGCCGGAGGAAATGATAGTTACCTCGTCATCATCCGCTTGGCTGGCCTTCGTACCATCCTGATCAGAGAGGTCAGCGTCAATAAGATGTATAAAGAATGAGCCAAGGGAATCAAGTTCTACCTCTGACTCATCATCATCATCAAGATCAAAGAGTTCTGAGGCATCAGCTCTTTCCTTGTGCTTTTTGGAGGCCTTGGTCTTGGTCCTTGGCTTTTTAGCTGCCTTATCCTTTTCTTGGTATTTCTTTTTCCAGAAGGCAGAGTCGGACTGTGCAAATTAAAGTGAAAATAAGGGATATGTAGTTTATATAAACAGAATAGTAAAGTGTGAAATTGAACACTTCCAGAAGGAGCTGGGTTAAGAGCGCAGAAAGGGTTTAGCCATGTTTTACTGCAGCTCTCTAAGGATTCCCCAAGCAAACTCTTGGCCATGTCATTGATGCCTTTGTTATCCAAACGCACTGAGTTGTGGCGTAATGGAACCTTGGTGTCACTGGTGTATGTGCACATTAACCCGGGCCGGCGGCTTAAGGGTATAATCCTCCACATGACCCAACAGTGGACTAGGTTGACGTCGGTCAATCCGTTGGCGAGCAAGGCCCTTATCTTGGAGAAAGTGGCTCTGTACTTGGCTTGTTCAGCGGTCATGAGCCAGCCTGGAAGGGGGTGCACTGGGCTAAGCCGGTCCTCGCGGAAACCCGGCAAAGGGTTCTCATCAGGTGGAGAAGTATCTTGGCAGAAAAATCAAGTTTGGTTCCAGTCTTTGGGATGACTGGGAAGCTTGGCCGTAGGGAAAACCGCATCTCTTTGATGCTGAATAGAAATCCCACCAAGTTCTAGGTTGGGTCCATCTGTGAACTCATTCTGGCAGTTTAAATAAAAATACTCTCTGAAGAGGTCAACACTGGGTTCTTCTTGAAGGTGCACTTCGCAAAAAACTTGGAAGTTGTAGATGTTAGACATGGAATTGGGTCCAACGTCTGGAGGATGGAGCTGAAAGAAATGTAGCACATCGCGGGAGAATTTCGACCTAGGCGGGGAGAAGTCCCGATTTATATGGTCAGCAAATACTATGACCTCATTATGCTTGGGTTGAGGTTTGGCTATGCCCGGTTCTGGGGCACGCCAGTGGATGATCTCTTTGGAAGCTATGGTACCAGTATCAACATACTCCATAAGTGTCTGCTCTGTTATAATGGAGGGAACCCAGTTGCAGGAGGTGGCAATATTGGTCATTTTTGGCCTAAAAAGGATATAACGGTGAATGATAAGCCGTCCAGTTCAGATGAAGAATTGTTATGAAGAGTTAAAAAGCATTTTAAGCCGGCAAGGTGTGGCCAGGTCTTGATAGCATTGATGAACATTGGTGGTTTAAAAAATATTCAGATTTAAGTCGGTGTGCATCTGGCGGGTTACGGATTGCTACTTAAACCGCTGTGGAGGGCTAATGGTTATGAGCCTACGAGTAAAATTTTGCTAAGTGTTGAACAAACAGGTTTTATAGATCAGTTCTATTGCTTTGGATCTACAGCAGTTCAGAAAAAGAAAATAAATGGTAAACCTAATGTAACAGCAGTGGAAGAATTCATGTGCTCAGATGGGATCTTATACAGAGAAGGCGTTTCCTATGGTTGAAAAGGGTTGCTAAAACTACTACCGCATGATTTCAGTACCATACTCAGATCAAACTACACGATTTGGGAGAGGAAGATGAAGAACTTCGATGAACTAGGGCAAACCCTAATGGAGATCTGACACAAGGGAGTCGGAGCACTTACTGATGCTGTTTAAGCAGTGGTGAAGCGCAGCAATCTCTGGACGCGTTCAGGGTGATGCAGCGGCCGGAGTTGATGACGCTTGAGATGGCGGCGGCGGAGCTTGGGCGGTGCAGGAGCGGCGCGAGAAGGAAGAAGACGCGAGGGCAGGGGTCAAAAGTGGAAAAGAGGACCCCTTGACCCTATTTATAAGGAAACAGATAAATGGCATGCATGGGAATCGAGGAGACCGAAAAAATGATTATGTGGCTATGTGGACGCCTCGATTTTTGGAAGGTCCATTGAGATTAAAAAATCCATTGAGATATCATGGGCTTTATGCGGAATTAATGTGCAATGACGTCATGGCGGGTTAACACAATTCTGAAATGTGACGTCATGGCGGGTTACAGTGGAGTGCCAAGGAATTGAGAAGTGAAGATACTTTTAAGACAAGTGATGAAGATTGATGTGAACAAGTTCAAATCCACCTGGGGCCTAATGTTAGGGATATGACTACCAGGTATGACCCGCCTAGGAGGGGCCGGGTCATGCTACGGGCGACCCAAGATGAAGAAGCCCAAGATGTGAAGATGGTGGTTCATAAAACAAGCTTATTGAAGGCCCAAGACCTGGAGGCGACTTAGGGCTCAAAGGTATGAGCCGCCATATGTTTAAGCTTGTTATGTAAGGCAAGTATTGTTAGAAACCGAGCTGGTCACGTTGTGTAAGCCGGCTGGGACTCTGTAAGTCGCCAGGCCTCAACTTGTGTATATAAAGGTGAGACCCGGTAGCGGGTTAACTCAAGAAACAATAGATCGAGAACTAGGTCAAGCGTATCCGCTCCCCAGTAATCGAAACCCAAGCAATACAACCTAAAGTAGGAGTAGGCTTTTACCTCGTTGAGAGGGGCTGAACCTGGGTAAAAACTCTCTGTGTCCTTTGTCTCGTTTTAACCCCTTCAAGCTAACCTAGTGGCAATGACTCCACACCTAAGTCCTCTTGCTAGGGCATCTGTCGTGTTAAGTCCATGACGAAAAGTATGAAACAAGAATTTGGCTTGTCATCGGGGTTGTGCATGATTTAATATTGTGTGTGATGAAGATGGAGCATAGCCAGACTATATGATTTTGTAGGGATAACTTTCTTTGGCCATGTTATTTTGAGAAGGCACAATTGTTTTATTAGTATGCTTGAAGTATTATTATTTTTATGTCATTATTAAACTTTTGTTTTGAATCTTATGGATCTGAATATTCATGCCACAATGAAGAAAATTACATGGATAAATATGTTAGGTAGCATTCCACATCAAAAATTCAGTTTTTATCATTTATCTACTTGAGGACGAGCAGGAATTAAGCTTGAGGATGCTTGATACGCCTCCAATGTATCCATAATTTTTTATTGTTCCATGCTATTATATTATCTGTTTTGGATGTTTTATATGCCTTATTATGCTATTTTATATTATTTTGGGGGCTAACTTATTAACCTAGAGCCCAGTGCCAGTTTCTGCTTTTTTCCTTGCTTTTGAGTTTTACAGAAAAGGAATATCAAACAGAGTCCAAACGGAATAAAACTTTACGATGATCTTTCTCGGACCAGAAGACACACATAGGACTTGGGGAGGAAGTCAGAAGAGTCCCGAGGGTTTCACAACCCCTCGGGGCACACCCTAGGGGAGGGGGGCGCCCCCTGGCTTGTGGACCCCCGGGGAGTCCTCCAACCCTAATGTTTGGCCTATAAATTCAGAAATATTCCCAAATCGACAGAGGCGTCCACCAAAATACTTTTCCGCTGTCATAACCTTCTGTTCCCGTGAGATCCCATCTTGGGGCCTTTTCCGGCATCCTGCCGGAGGGGGATTCGATCACGGAGGGCATCTACATCAACTCTACTTCCCTTCCGATGAAGCTTGAGTAGTTTACACAGACCTACGGGTCCATAGCTAGTAGCTAGGTGGATTCTTCTTTTTCTTTGATACTCAAACCATGTTCTCCTTGATGTTCTTGGAGATCTATCCGATGTAATCTTCTTTTGCGGAGTGTTTGTCGAGATCCAGTGAATTGTGGGTTTATGATCAGTTTATCTATGAATATTATTTGAATGTTCTCTGAATTCTTATATGCATGGTTTGATATCTTTGTATTTCTTTTCGAATTATTGGTTTGGTTTGGCCAACTAGATTGATTCTTCTTGCAATGGGAGTGCTGCTTAGTTTTGGGTTCAATCTTACGTGATCTCACCCAGTGACAAAGTAGGAGTGGCGAGACATGTACTGTATTGTTTTCATCAAGGGTAAAAAGATGGAGTTTTCATCATATTGCTTCAGTTTATCCCTCTACATCATGTCATCTTACTTAAGGTGTTACTCTGTTCTTATGAACTTAATACTCTAGATGCATATGTTCGATAATGGTCGATGTGTGGAGTAATAGTAGTAGATGCAGGTAGGAGTCGATCTACTTGACACGGATGTGATGCCTATATTCATAATCATTGCCTTGGATATCATCATAACTTTGTGATTTTCTATCAATTGCTCGACAGTAATTTGTTCACCCAACGTATTATTTTCCTTCAAGAGAGAAGCCTGTAGTGAAACCTATGGCCCCCGGGTCTATTTTTCATCATATATTTTCATATCTATAAATCAAAAAGTCCAAAAATACCTTGCTGCAATTTATTTGTTTTTGCTTTATTTTACATTTTAGTAATCTTTTATATCTACATTTATCAGATCTCACCTTTTCAAGTGACCTTGAAGGAATTGACAACCCCTTTATCGCGTTGGGTGCAAGTGTTTGATTGTTTGTGCAAGTTCATAGGTTTGAGACTTGCGTGTATCTCCTACTGGATTGATATCTTGGTTATTATCTGAGAAAAATACGTATCTCTACTTTGCTGCATCACCCTTTCCTCTTCAAGAGAAAAACCAACGCAAGCTCAAGAAGTAGCAGCGAGGCAGCGCATCACGACGGAAGCCGTCAGGGAGGAGTACATTGCGGACCTCCGCCGCCGGTAGCCCGAACATGTGGAGGCGGAGCGGGCGGTCTTCTCGAGCACGTGGTCGACGATGAGGAGCAAGGCGGCGATGATGACATCAAGGACGAGGAGGAGTTCAACGTTGAAGAGTGGTGACGCATTTTTGCCGACTCCGACTCCGACGACACCGGCCAGGACCAAATGGGCGGTGGAATGTCAAGGCAAGATAAGCTCGCCCTCTACAAGGGTCATGATGATATGATTATGATGATGATGATCAAGAGTAGTTTAGTTTTAAGTTTAAGTTTATGTTTAAGCCGGTTGTCAAGATAATGTGTCCAATTTCGGTTGTTCAAATAGAAACTAGATTGAACTTATGCAAATTTGATTTTTGCTCCTTTAAATTTAGGAGTTTGGCTAGGTCAGACTAAAAGTTAGTGGAGTAAAAATCCTTCATTAAGCTTTGCTCGGTCGGATCCTCCTCCATTTTATAGAGGATAGTAGCTCTCTTTCATGCCATCAGGAGATCAAAGAGGTTCTTTGGGGGAATATGCTGAAATATACTATCATGGTAAACAAGCAAGATCCGGAGGAATGAAGTAGCAAATCTCCCACAAAAACATAAAGGTCAAATATCCCGATCCCCTCTGTCCCCTTCCATTTAAACCGGCTGCTAATATTTCTATGTGAATCAATGACGTCGTTATTTCTTCAGTAACACATTATGGGAATCAATCACGTCCTTATATTTTTGGTAACACATCTCTATGGGAATCATCATATCATATTACAAGGATGTGTTTGCCCTCACGCCCGAGCGCCGCCTCCATGATCTCTAACCACATCGCTACCACGCACGCCAGAGGTGCCGCCTCATCCTGGCCGCCGCAGCCATCCTTGAGTTGTCGCTGCCCGTGATCTAATAACCCACCCCCGCTCCCAAGGAGGAGTACGCCGTCGACGTACGCGGCGTCCTCCCCGCGCCGCACATGCCTCGCCGGCAGGAATCCTCTCAGCCCGACGGACACGCTGTGGGGAGGACGGCGCTGTTCCACGCCAAAATGTGCCAGCAAACGACGGTCTAGGCGATGCAATTTCCTCAACGCTTGATTCCACCATCTGTATGAGGCCAAGGTACTATATATTTTTTGTTCCTAAAGCATAATCCGGCTTAATTCTCTGTACTCTGTCCTATTAAGGCAACGATGCACATGGTTTTTGTGCACAAAGCAACAAAACCGTTCAGTCCTTTTCGATGCAGAGATCAGATTGGCTTTTCGTTTATGCGAATCAGTTTCTGCTCTATGCATAGAGTATGTCTGAAACTCTAAATTCATATTGCGTGAGATCTATTTTTCTGTATTACGATGTTTACTTTGCATTACACTGGTTTGTATTTGTTAGCATATGAGCATCGATTCGATTGGCTTTTGCGTTATGTTTCATGCATAGACATATATAATGCGGCATGGACTAAATTCCAGTAGGTTGTGATTAGGTACAGCTGCTTAACATTTCAAGCATGCCACCTCACTGAATTCCCAAATGAGCTCAATCAACATCGGTTGCCTGTAAAACAAAGGCTTACCTTTTGATGTTTTTCTTCAGTTTAGTTTGGGGCTTCTTAGTTCAAATTCAATTTTTCAGGACCTTTTGTGTCGATGATGTGCGTGACACTTAGAAAAAAAAAAGGCTCTACGAGCATCTACAACAACCACAAGTAGCAAATTCCAGCCCCCGAACCGCGGACGATCACCAAACAACACACAAAATTTCTCCTCCACAACTGAATCCTCAAATCCATATTGTTCACGTACAACGTAATGTACAAAACGAATTGACAATAGCAGAAGTTCATCCACGGCTGCCCTTGCCTTTGCCCTTCCAATCTTTCGTGTGACCGTAGCGATCGAAGACGCAGAACGGATCAAGGCGGACCTCCTCACTGCCATGGCATGGACCGCCCAACTTTGCTCTTTTTCCATCTCTTTCACTACCATCACCGCTTCTCAGCTACTCGGGCACGAATGGATTCCTTGGATGCCGCTTTGCAGGCTGCCGAAGCCGCCTCCGTGGTGTGGGCTGCCTTTGCCGCCTCCGCCGCTTAAGCCGTGCGTGCGGCAGGCTTGCCGCGCCTCCATTTCGGATTGGCGGTGACCCATGGAGGTGCATATGGCCTTCGTTTCGGCGCCTAATGTTTGGGGGACAAGGTGCCACCTTAATGGTTCTGGCGGCACAACAGGGTTGTGCCATGCGGTGGTCATTGCTTCCCGTGATACCGCCGTCACGCGACGAGATCCACCAGCCCTGAATCTGAGCGCCATTTGGGCAACGGATGCCTGCAGGCTCGTTGTACACTGCGGGAGGGCACACTCCTCCCGGGAGCGTCGGAAAGTAGCGTGGATGGCGATATGCTCCTCGGTGCTGCAAGTGATGAGCTCCTAGTTCTCGGATCCGTACATCTCGGAGTTGATTCCAATGGCCGCCATGGAGGAGAATGCATGAGCTCGTCCGGAGAGGAGCTTGGTACAGTGGGAGGGGAGTGGAGTGGAATGTAGCTAGAGTTTCGTCTGGAGTGTGGATCGGATCCAATTTATGTGGGGTCAGGTGTGCCGAAGCAGATGTGGCAAGCATGTCCAGGTGTCCCCATATCCGCCCCAGATATGGGCGGTATGGGGAGTGCCGGTCAGTCCGGTCGTTTGGGCCGAATATGGGGCGTTCGGTAGGGTGGCATTTTTTTCATCCGGGCAGCCCACTTGGGCGTTTGGGGCCCGAATGGGGGGTTCGGTTGGAGATGTTCTAAACAATAAGAATTTTCTTCACGTCTTTCTTGTGTTTCATTGCATCATCATGTTATCCAAAAATAACACGTGCAACAATAATTTGTCTCACTATCTACTGGTGTCACACATGCATTGCCACAATCTATGAGAATCAGGTTTCGAGGTATGGGGGGTGTTGGGGGTGACAATGCCAACGGAAGTTGGGTCGCGAGGGTGGGAGGAGTAAGACGAAAGGAAGAACAAGATGGCATGCATACAATATTTGATTGGTGCAAAAATATGTAAATGACTGTCATATGGTCGCTCACATAGAATTTATTTTACTAATAAATATAAAGTGGATATATATTTGAAGGACTTCAGCCACGTTGCTTAATCAACAATTTGATTTATTTATTCACATATTGCCTTAGCAACACACGGCATTGTCCTAATATATCTCAAAAAGAAAAGGATTGTTGATAATTCTAATTATGGCTTATCCATGGCACGGACTCCATGGCGTATACATCAGATCCGATACAAAGAAACAACCACCAAAAAATACATTCACACAAAGAAAGAAAAATTGATCGGATCTGGACACTGACAACGGAAAGAAAAAAGAAACTACTCTTAGTCCTCGGCGAATCAATAAAAACAGAATCCGAACCCGTGGTCTACTTGTTAGCAAGCTCGACGCGGGCCTGTTTGGCGATATCCGGACACGTCCTCCTACAACAGTCGTCTTTTTCACATGTGCATCGTGTGCGGTGCTCGCGCTTGGTCCCAACCTGTAGAAGGTGTGGAATTTTTTCCTCAACTGGTACCTTTTTTGCGTGACAAGTTTTGAGGTGAGCTTGGGATGACGTATCAGCCGTCCATCCTCCTTGAACACCTTATAGAGAATTGACGACGGTACTCTCGCGCTCTCATAATGCTTGCAAAGTCGCTCACCGATTTTCACGAGCCTGCAGAGGTCGTTGTGGTGCCAATAGTTGTATGTGGCTGGTTGCGACCCAATTGCAGCGGCCAAAGAAACATCGTTGGTGTCGTTGTCGCCATATTCTGAGTTGGCAGTAACGACACCAGACATGTTTCTTGGGCCGTTGCAAACAGGTCACAACCGACCACAGACAACTATTGGCACCACAACAACCTATGTAGGCTCGTGAAAATCGACGAGCGACTTCTCAAGCATTGTGAGGTTGCGAAAGTACCAAAATGAAACTTTATAAGGTATTTATGAAGGATGGACGGCTGATCTGCGGCGGCAAGCTCACCTTGAAAATCATCTCGTAAAAGAGATACCACTTGAGGGAGAAGTTCCGCACCTTCTGCGGGTTGGGGCCGAGCAATGCACGCATGAAGATGAATTTTACGATTGTTGTAGGAGGACATGGCCGGATATCGTCAAATAGGCCCTCCCCGAGCTTGCTAATAAGAAGCGGGCCACGCGTCCTATTCTCTTTTTGTTCGCCAATGAATGAGAGTAGCTTTTTTCACCTTTCTTGCATCGCCGGTACTACGTCTGGACCCGATCGTTTTTTTCATTCCTTGTGTGAGTGTTTTTCTTTTGTGGTGGTTTCTCTGTATGAGATTGTTCCTGGTGTATATGCCATGTAGTCTGTGCCATGGATACGCCAGAACAAGAATTATCCACGATGTTTTTTATTTTATAGATACATTAGCAGTCTATGATTCCATTTTATTTTTAGGACATGACTAAAGAGCACACGTGTGCTCCCTAGCGTTCTCGAGCACACACCCCAAAAAAGGTAAATTTTGTTCTAACGCTTACTTTTGTTCAATTCTTTTAAAAAGTCACAACTTTTGAACGGAACATCAAAATTAAGATCCGTTTTCACCGTTAGATTCTTGACGACGGGATCTTCAAAACTAGATCCCATATCAATATGTTTCGATGAACTTCTTTTCCTCGGGCAACTATGGTGCCACGAAGAGGCAACTTTTGTACTACAGCAGGCAACTTTCCGTTAGGCTGTTTATCACACCTATTATTTTGATGTTCTTTTGAGATGGCTACGATGAGAACCAAATTGCATATCATCATCTGTAACTTGCCTACCACGACTACCTATCAACTTTGATGTTATATGAAGCACCTTGTTGCCCGGTTGACTATCATGACTACCTATCGATTTAATGCTCTTATAAAGTTGGCTATCATGACTGTCAAGTTGCCTAGTGTCACCTATGAAGTTGCTTTTGACGAACTTTTTTTCCGCAAGCAACTTTGCTACCACAGAGAGGCAACTTTTGAACTAGAGTAGACCACTTTCGGTTAGGTTGTGTATCATGGTCACGTATCATCCTGCTGTTTTTTTAGTTGGCTACGATGACTATCAAATTGCCTAACATCACCTGCAAGTTGCCTAGCACCAACTATGCAGTAGCTTTCGACGAACTTTTTTCTCAAGCAACTTCGGTGCCATGGATAGGCAACTTTCGTACTACAGTAGGCAACTTTCTATTAGGTTGTGTATTATGGTCATCTATCATCCCAATGTTCTTTTGGGTTGGCTATGATGACCACCAAATTGCCTAGCATCACCTATAAGTTTCCTAACGCAACTATGAAGTTGTTTTAGACGAACTTCTTCTCTCAAGCAACTTTGGTGCCATGAAGAGGTAACTTTTATATTCCAGTAGGCAAATTTCGGTTAGGTTGTGTATCATGGTCATCTATCATCCTTATGTTCTTTTGAGTTGGCTAGAATGACTACTAAATTGCCTAGCAACACTTGTAAGTTGTCTACCTATCAATTTTGGTGCTACATGATGCACCTTGTTGCCAGGTTGCATATCATGACTACCTATCAACTCAATGCTCTTATAAAGTTGGCTATCATGACCGTCAATTTGCTTAGCGTGACCTATGAAATTGCTTTGGATGAAAAAAATCTCGAGCAACTTTCGTGCCATGGAGAGGCAACTTTGTATTACAATAAGCAACTTCCGCTTAGGTTGTATATCATGGTCACCTATCATCAAAATGTTCTTTTGAGTTTACTACGACGACTACCAAGTTACCTACCATCACCTGTAAGCTGCCTACCAAGCTTCCTACCATCACTTTTGACGAATTAACTAGTACACATTATACACCGAAGTTGCTTGTGTGCGCCACTAAAGTTATCTTCCATAAACGGGAAAATTGCTTTGAAAGTGGTGTAAAATTTACTACCCCACGTAACTTGGCCTCTTTTCCTGGACAATAGAAGTGGTGTGAAGTTGTCAACCGCCCAAGCAACTTACCACTTGTCTATGTCTCTGGCAACTCGCGCTTGCGTCTCTGGCAAGTGGCCCTTGGCCATATTTTCGTGGTCTTTTTGTGCGGGGGTGGTCGCCACACTCAACCTATGTCCCAAAATGTGCTTCTCTTGTGTGTGACCCTGCCCCCGACGTCACCACCCACCATTCCCAACCATGAAATCCCACCGTCACCCAAATCATCGATTCGCCTCCTCCAATCCATAGACGACTCGATCCGACCCCCCCCCCCTCTCTTGTCGGGTCTCGGGAGTGGATCTCTAGGCAACTCGCGCGAGCATCTCTAGCAACTACCTATCACGTGTTGCGCTAGTTTTTGTGCGAAAAAACACAACGCTCTCAGGGATGAAACTCTGGGCAACTTGCCCCAGCATCGATCTCTACCAAATATTTATCACACGTTGGGCAAGTTTTTGGTGAAACCACATCACTCAGGGGAGTGGATCTCTGGGAAACTCACATCACTATCTCCCGCAATTAACTATCGCGTGTTGGGCATGTTTTGGGAACCTCCCTCCACAAGCTCCTATTTAACCTCCCTATGGAACCTTAGTCCAGCTCGTCCCTGTGCATCTCGCGGTTCATCGACTCCCCCAAAGCCACGAAGGCCCAACCCTCGGTCCACAAAACAATCAATTTGTCCCAACCCCCTGGATCGCGTACACGGTTGGCGGGCCAAACACCGGTCCAACCCACGACTTTACACAAGGGTGGCGCTCCTGCTTCGCTTGGCTCTCGGGAGTGGATCTCTAGTTTACTCACGATAACATCTCTAGCAACTACCTATCATGCATTGGGCGACGCGCTTCTGGCAACTATGGGATTTCTCGGCGGTGGGCACCTTAGTGGCCAGGTAGGAACAGACGATGAAGGTAGTCCGGTGTCTCTTGTTCGACACGAACATGGAAGAGCGGCGTAGGATCGCACGACCACTTTGTCACCGGAGGAGACTCAGACAGGGGTTGGCTCCTTTCCTCATCTGTGGTGGGTACCTTAGCGTTTCTTGTATGCACACTGAAGAGTGGCATCTAATGGCACGACTGTGTGGAGAAGAACCACGTGGGGCTGAAAAATAGGCAATTTTGCAGTATTGTTGGCTACTTAGAGACAATGATAGATAACTAAGCATCAACTGGTAGACAACTTACCTCGTGGCGGTAGGAAATACAATGCAGTTGCTTCTGCGCACCGTCAAAGTTGCCTTCCATCACAGAAAAGTTGCTTTGGATTTTAATGTTGTGTTTCCTTGATTTTCCATAACCATTTAACACACGTACAATTGTTAGTGAGCTTGGGCCGGTATCGTCTCGTCGTTAGTTCAGTGCTTAACTGCATCCAATCTATCTAGGTTCAGTTCGGTGCTTAACTGCATCCAACTCTATCTAGGATCAGACCAAGTCTTTGGATAGATTGTGTAAACAGGGCCAACCAAGGGTTGCACCGTGGTGTTTCTAAGCCTTGTAACGATGTGCAAAGGATGTAAACCCTCTGAACATTGAAAAAGAACATGTAAAGTATGTAGAGGTTCATCAATCGCTTCATTGCTTTTGAAAAAGATGTCAAAGGAGTGCAAAGGATGCAAAGATTGTAGAATGTGGACGCATGTGCACCTGTTCGTAAAGTCTGTACTGTTGTTCTCGTGTACTTGCTTTGAAGTTTGGTGTGCACGAGTGATTCAGTTTCAATTTCATCAAAAAAACAGAAGAACAGCAAAGCACACATCAACCCACGCACAGGTCACAAATCAATTTGGTGCGAGCCGTCGAGCGAGATGCACAGGTGCGTGACGCGGCACTCGGGCAAGCCGGTCGCAGGTGCAGCTGATGGACGCGATCTGCGCGAAGGACCCGAACAAGCCCTGCTTCCCGCACGAGTCCTTCGAGGTTGCGGGTCGCGCCATATCCGAGACCACACTGTTGGAACACCGCGCGCAGGGCGGCCGTTGCGAGAGGAGGCGACGGATCAGCCCTTGGTGTTGGCCGACAACACGGACGAGCCACCGCGGGCTGACCTAAGCACCAGGTCACACTCTAGCGTGGGCTCCGTGGTGGCCTTCCCCGATGGAGCCGCGGCGGTTGGCTGACCCAAGCTCCAGATCCTAGAAAGAGGGGGAGGAGACGGTGGCGCAGCTGCTCTATATCCCCCGCCGACCGGCTTGCCGGGCTCCTCTAGTCTGCCACCTCCCCGTCGACCTCCGGGGCGTCGTCGCCGGCGCTCCTCCGCTTGTTCGCCGCCTCTGCTCGGCGGGGAAAACAGGATTGGGCTAGTGTGTATTTTTCTGAGAGAGATAGCGAAGCATGTCCCGCTGTGTCCCCAAGCGGTTTAATTCTTTTTGCGGCGTCAGCGGACGATTCGCTCCGACCGTGGCACACCTGGCGATCACGATTGCGGATAGACGATGCGCAGGCTTGTGCGCTCGGGAGAGCTAATTAGCACAGCTGCACCTTTTAGAATGCAGGATATTTGTAGCATCTGTCTGCCTTTATCCCTGCTCGCCCACAAACCAAACGGGTGACAGCCATCAAAACCAGGCTATCCGTGTCCTGTTCTATGGTCCATGGAGGGATAGCCCAGCAGCAACCAAACACATTTGTAAACCGAGATTCTATCTTGACCTTTATTCAACAAAGGTTTATACCAACTCTTGAGTTAAACTGTAGATATTCTGAGCCCTTCATGAATTCATGTTTTCTGTGTCTAGCGTGTACTAATTTGTACTCCCTCGTTCTTAAATATATGTTTTTTAGTCATTTCAAACAGACAACAACATATGAATGTATGTTGATACATTTTATAGTATAGATTCACTCATTTTGTTTCGTATGTAGTCACTTATATTTGGGAACGGAGGGAGTAAAAGATAAGGCCCTTTTACAGCAACTATTATCACAGCTAGGATTGGTGATGCCAGCCCCCTCACCCAATCCGCTAGAGGATTAACAGCCAGTTCTTTTAGGGCTTATTATGGCCGGCTGTGATAATAAGCTGCTGCCTCCCTTTCTTCTCCGAGGGTTTGGATGGATAACGCCCTGATGAGGTTATCCCTTTACTTGTAAAGGATGCTACTTTACTTATGAATGAACAAAGGAGAAGAAGTTTATCAAAAAAAAAAAAGCTGCTCCCTCCCTTTCTAAAAGCTCAGCCTACATTTTTATTTTTGAAGCCTGCTAATTAAGTGTTAATTAGTAGACTTCTAAAATAAAATTTTAAATTAGGCTTTTCGAATAAGCTGGGAGGAGGCGGCTTATTTCCACAACGCCATAAGCCCCAAAAGAATTGGCCCTAAATCCGTTACAGCCGAACAAGGCCTTGGGAGGAAGAATGCACTTTAAACAATCTGAGCTGATCAGTCCGTCCTACATATCTAGGCAATACATTCAAATTAGTCAAATTGAACCGTAGCCAAAACACATTAAATTGTACTCCCTCCATCTCAAAATTCTTGTCTTAGATTTGTCAAAATACGGATGTATCAAGTCACGTTTTAGTATTAGATACATCCATATCTAGGCAAATCTAAGACAAGAACTTTGGAACCAAGGAAGTACTGTACTATGTAGTACCTGGTGATAATCATATAATCTTTACTGGTGAACAATACACACTATCTGTCTATCCGTGTATACAAAATGAACAATCGTAGATGCGTGCATACAAATTTTGGCAGATATTGTCCCGCTTGCACTTCACACTCACAGAAAGCAAAACACCACAAACCAGGACTTCAGTGTTCATAATGCGTACTGGACTGTATTGAGGCAATATCACCAAAGCAGCTGGATTTGGGCGTCTTACAGCAGCAAAAGTGTCGGTGAGAAGTGGTACTGAGCCAACATCTGACTGCGCGCGAGTCAGAAGGAATCTTCCAGAAGCCTCCATCAGATTAATACACCCAACAACAGCTCGCAGCATCGTCTTGATTCCGGGACAGGGAGGAATACTTCATTTTAGAGATGAACTCCATTTTCATTTGCAGCTGGATTTTGGTGGGCCTCGATCTCTGTCCTCCCTTCCCTTCCCAAGGGCGTGCATCCTGCAAGCACATGATTTAACACCTCCAGCAGCATCAAATTTGAGGGAATTCTTCTGTGCACCGTTTGGGAGAAAATGTCTGACATGTGCGCAGCTACCAGCAATTTCCCCATGTGCGTCGGCCAGCTGAAACAGGCGATTGTTCTGTCTTTGACCAGAAGGCTCCAACATGTCAACAGACATTAGTTGATTTCTCCTTCATCCGCATCTTTGCTGCATGGTTCTTCTTCCTCTTCTTCCTCGTCTACTTTCATAAATAGTCCTAGTTTTTCCAACATGCTGCCAGAACCAGGAAGAAAACTGGGCATGCCATCCTGGGAATGCTCTGGACTCGTTTCATCAACAGAACTCACAATATGTTCTGTGGTGACTGTACCAAGCATTTCTAGGTCCTTGGGATCGACGCTGTCATTAATTTCTACAGTTCTCTCCATCTGCATCAGGTTTAAATGAACTCTTAGCTATAAGACAAAAGATGAGTTCCATAGCACCAGCAAAACTTCATTCACTTACCTCCTGCAAGGCCTGACGAGCCCTTTCCCTCTCAAGGTCCCGCTTACGCTTAGATTCGGCCTCTGCTTCAGCTCTGCGAGCTTCCATAGCTGCATTACCTTCAGCCAAAAGCCGTTCTTTCTCTGTGTCCATAGGCAAGACAATTCTCAGAAAAGCAGGAGCTTCCTACTTAGCAGCAAACAAACAGGTGTATACGATTTTTACCTTCCTTCTGCAGTTTCTCCAGCTCCTCCTGTTTATCTCCACCCTGATCTCATTAGGTAATTACATGTCAGGAAGAGGTGCAGCCAATGATGAAGGAAAGAAAGCTAGATGTAAAAGCTCCTAAACCTGGCAGAGAATCCCACGAGCTTTCACAATTACATCAGCATAGCGGCCCCTCAAAACAGCTGCTCGTAAGAGCTTGTCCGGGGAGACTTGCCTATCAGGTTTTGCACTCTCCCCTAAATTTTTCATTGGGAAAGGATCAGATGCAGATTAATGCACCAAGACCCCTTGGTGGTCTCATATGAACCTGCTTACAAAATCATGCTTACCCTCAGGTGCAGCCTTCGACTCATTGTCCTGCTCATGGAGTTCCACATCAGCAGCAGTGCCTGTGATTTAACCATTGGTAAGTATGACAAGTCTTCTTTACTATTAAAGGGGAGTTTGCCTTCGTAATGGTTTGACCTCCCACGTCCTCACCTCCACCAATTTTTACCATAAAACCTTAAAAGGAAAAACCAAAAATAAACATCTCGTGCCCACACACAAGGTATCCCCACAAAAAAAAGGCCATACAAAGGCAACCACATGTCAGTACATCCTCCAACTTCTCCCCCGACCTGGGAGTACTCGTCTTCCCACCTCTCTCACTCACGAATCAGAACCACCCAGCCCGCACGGCAGCGCCCCCTCTACCGTGACCACCCCCGATCCAGGCGGTGTACAGGAGTACGCAACTGCGTCTCTGTCCTCCCTTCACCGTGCCTTCATCCCATAGCCCAAGATACCAGGCGGCGACCGGCTGAGCATCAACGGACATCATGGATCAAAGGCGGCGATGCGAGGTCCATCTACCTGTCGATGAAATCCATCCTCCGTGTGATTGTCTTTGTGACACACTCCGTGAGGCCACCTCCACACCGGTACGCTCTCCCGTCTGCCTCTTATTCCCTTTGCCTAGGCACGCGCCAACCCGGCTGACCCTTCGTTGACTAGCGGCGAAGGTGTTAGAGTTCGTCCCGGGGCTGCATATGGAGCACGGCGACGTCTCCACCCTGGCATTGCTCAACACCAACCTCGAGACGGAGGGCTGAAAGTTCTCACTTGCCGTCGAGGCCTTCCATGAGTGAGTCCACAGCGTCGCCTGCTTCCTCTTCGGCTGGATCAAGGGTGCAACTACCCAGCTCTTCCTCTTCCCTTCGCCTCTCCTAAAAAATTTAAGGTTCTCTTCTTGGTCTGATTCCTAATAGAGCTCAAGCTCAATCTTGATTAATTGGTTATGACCTGCACTATCATTGTTGATACAGATTACTGCAGTAACTTTCTAGGTGGTGTTTGGTTCGATGGCAAGGCTGGGTTGGCTGAGGATATCCAACCACTCTTTGTTGTTTGGTTGGGTAGGATTAGATTGGTTGGATAGCCATGTTTTGTTGTTTGGTTCAAAGGATAAGAGGTGGTTAGGGATAGCTATTTGTCTGTTTGACATGCCACTGTACTTTAATATCATAAGTCTAACAGATACACAAGCGCGCGCGCACACACACACACACACACACAACCAGCCAAGCATCCTCTAGTAAATTGAAGAAAAACTTCCAGATAGCTTATTTTTCTTGTTCATCTATGGTAGTAAATTGAAAAGGAAAAAAAACTTCCAAGATTCACATACACAAGCGCGTGCGCACACACACACACACACTATCAGCCGCACATCTAGTATGCTCTAGTATAGCACATGCATAAATTAGTGTACATGCAGCTGTTATCTTGTATACAAGTAACAAGTATGCACACAATCACCCGTGAATTTAACAGATCAGGCTTGCAGTTCATAGAGCAACAAATCAGGGAGTAGGGTTTCATAGCCGCACATCCTCTAGCATGCTGCAGTTTATGAATTTAACAAGTATGGACAGAAGCATGGGAATTGAAAGGACAGAGCCAGCCGCAGCCTAACCCAGCAGAGGAACGGTGTGGGGGTGAGGTAGGATGAGGGCAGCCAAGCAGGGCTTGATGTTGTGGCGGGCGTTCGCGAGGAGTGCGGTGGAGTTAACTCCTGCTGGACCCAGTTCTACATAGCCTCGCTCTCAAGTGTGGCAGCGCCATCGCGGATCCACCCAAGCCGTCGTCACCGCCGCATGGCAAAGCTGCCGCCTCCACACGGGGCACGCGCACTGGACTGGAGAGGGGGCTAGATAGACATGAGAGGAAGGGCGAGGCTTGCCCGCCGCTGCACTTCTCTGGCCAGCGTTGGCGCCGCCGCAGCAGCCGCCAACTGCAAGAAAGAGAGCGCGGAGAGCTTGGGTAACTGACACGTTGGTTTTGTTCGGGAGAGGTGACTGAGCGAAAAAAAAAATGATTCGCTAGCGAGGCGAGCATGGTTGCCCTCAACCGCCATATTTTGCCTGCTGTTCACAAGCAGATTTTGGAGAAATATTCTCAGCAGTTTGGCTATCCCTATCCTTTTAGGCCTTGTACAATGCTAGATGCTTAGGAAGGTGCTAAAAAATAAACCGGATGTTTCTGAAGCACCAGTGCCTAATTAAGCGTCTATCCTCTGCAAATAAGCACCAGTGCTTTAAAAAACAATGGTATCCATCTAGCTATGATGTGGAGTTGATTTTGTGAGTTCATTGATGAGAATCAACAAAATAGTTGTTTCCTATTTCATACATCTACTCACTTGTTAGTATATCTTTAATGCATGTGTATATGGAATATGGTATCGTCCTTTCTTGGAAACCACTGCCATAAGGAGATGAAAAAAAATGGGAGAATGTGACTTGCCAGGGCGGAGCAAAGCCAACAAAAGGAGGGCATGGACAACTACCGCAAGGAGTAGAAAAAAGAACTACAAGAACATGACTTCATCCTAGGTGGAGGCAAAGTTGACGAGAGGAGCACAAACAATGCTAATTGTCACCGTGAGGTTGAATATGCAGCATAAATCCCATTGTGGCTGTATGTCACATATTCACTAATCTAGTTAATATTAACATATCAAATGTGTGACAAATTGTTTTCAAAATGATATGAGCGTGTGGTAGTCGCCAAAGTTGTAGAAGACATGATGCAAGTGATGGCTGGTGGGGAGAAAAAAGCCACAGGCACACGGAGGTGCTTACCCTCAGGTGCAGCCTTGGACTCATTGTCCTGTTCACGGAGTTCCACATCAGCAGTAGTGTCTGTGATTTAACCAATGGTAAATGGTAAGCATGACAAATAGAAGTAGATTAAGAACAGCTTGCAACAACAAGCAGCTAAAGGGAGCATGGGGATAGAACTTACGGTTAGCATCAATAGGGCTAATAACATCATCACTCTTTTCTTGCTCTGCAGGTTGTTCTGGTATTTTAATACCCTACAAATTAGGAGAAACCAATTATTGCAGCGCAACAAGGTTGGCCAGCCATTGGAAATGAAACGACAAACTCTTGCCACAACATTAGTAGAACTGAATATCGTGATTACTGATCACAGTTGACTCAGACTAGTGTAAAGGTACAGCAACCAGATCACCATTCTTCTACCTGGTTTGGTCTGACCAAGGCTGAGTCAACCAATGAAGTACAAGCTACAAAACTAACTGCAAATACAGATACGGCATGGTACTATCAAATAATTGGACAAGGAGGGTCAAGTTGCGAACAGAAGGGCTAGTGACTGACTACAGATGCGGTAAAAATAATGACAAGGGAATAATGGATGAATGTAGAGAGCTGAGGAGAGATAGAATCAGTGGGGTTTAATCCTGCTAACGCACTCCATTGGTCCATATGTTCACTAACTAAGATAGTCCTTACTACATTAACTGGCTTAATTGAAGGATCACCCAGCAAGAAATTGCCAAAGTACCTTCACAAGCTTTGCTGGGCTACCTGCTTTTTCTGGTTCGCTTTCAGCGTCACTGCCTGAGTCGGAATCTGCATTACCAGCATAGCAAATACGATCTGAGGACACGCTTTACAAGATAAATATATCAAATACAGTAGGGTCATGTAGACAACTGGGACGGGCTGTTTAAGAAAACTAACTGGTACAAAGTATCTGTAGTTCCCAGTAATAATCTCTAGAAAGCATGTACGGTGCCCTTGCAGCTATGTATGACCCCTTGCACCACATATTAGTTCACTAAGAATCAGTGTGAGGTAATTGCAGGATGGCATTCTTGAAATCCTAACTACTCCCTCCGTCCCTTAATATAAGAGCGTTTTTTACAGTGTCAAAAACGCTCTTATATTATGGAACAGAAAGATAATAATTAAATTTCTACCGATACCTCTAAGTCTACAGAACGATAATAATAGTTTAAAAAGGTACTCCTAAATGACAAGCACAAATCTGTAAACTCATATAGTGAAAAATGTTTCCTTCTCAACTTTTTACTTCACAACCTTCCGTAAACTCATAAACTCAAAGTTCACTAAAGTTTAGCCAAAGAAATATGAACTAGGCATAAGCATAAACCTCTATGAGAACATGAGAAAGGAAATATAAAGATGGTCAAAGTAATCAGAGCAGTGTCACGGAGAAACATGTTTTACAACGATGTAACCAATGGTAAACACAATGTAGATAACTAAATAACTCATATGTACACACCACTGGATGAAGATCCCGAGCCACTGCTGGAACTACTTGGACTACCACATTTGCTTGTCCTGATCTGTGGATCCTTCTCTATCAATATAGGGGATGCATTGCCGCAAATGTCCACATCCTCCTCAACAGGCTCACCACCTGAGTGCACAAAAAGGTCGATCTCTAACAACTGCATTGATGACATTAAAGTTAAATCTATTGAGAACCTCAAAGGGTACATGACAAAATACCTTTGCAGGGATTTGTGGATGAATGACTGAGGCCAGAAACATTCACAGCCTCATTCTCGGAAGGCTCAGATTTTGTCTGCTGATGATCTCTCTCATGCAAGTACTTGTCCACATGCTTCTTCAATTCTAATAGTATGTCATCACTCAGTGCATGGATATCAATCTCTATCTCTTCATCCCCAAGCTGATCTGTATTGTTGTCGATACACTGCTGTAACATATCAATGATGTGACCAGGTAATTCTGGATCCTCAGACAAAGAAGCTAAGCAGTTTCCAAAGGATTCTTTCTCCTCAAATGTCATCTTCGGCTTCACAATCTCAGCTGGCCTGACACAATCTATTGACAGGTCACTGCGGTCCATAGGAGGGGTCTTTCTCCTCTTTGAGTCAGCCCTGTCAACCTCAACATGTGGCTTAGTGGCGGCAGAAACTAATTTCTTCTCAACTGTTTTCCATCTGGACTCAAACATTTTATTCAGTTGAATGGCCATATCATGCACTGCATGCCCTCGGGGATTATACGTTATCGCATTGTTAAAGGTCAGCCCGACATCAGCTGCAAAATCAAAAGGACTTGTGTAGGAACCAGAATCTAGTTTCTTCTTGATGGTCCCAAGGTCCATCGGGTGCTTGATAATATCATTATAATCTGGAATATTCAGCTTTTCCACATCTACTGGAACATTAAAAATATGACTAAATTTCTGAGTCATCAGCTTCTTCAAAATAGCTTCGCACTGCTTCAGAATTGTAGCTTCAGGCAACACTGTAGACGTTTCAGGCCGGGGTTTTGTCGGCAAGAAGCGTCCCTTGGCACCACGGAGAACATGGCTCCCCCGTTGCACTTTTTTAGCTCGAGGGGCAGCCGACGATGAGAAACCAGGTGCCCGGCTGACAGGCATGATGGCCAAAAACTCTGGCCTCTTGAGGAGATATCGGACAGAATCAAGCTCTGCCCGGAATCTCTTTCGAAGGTAGCGCCGCTCGGACGACGACAACTTAGACGGGACAAAGATCTCTCGCTTCACATCAAAGCCATCGCTATTAAGGCTGATGCACTTGCGTTTTGGCGCAGAGGAATCTTCGGAGTAAACACGAACAGGGCTGCCCGACTCACCTGCAGTCTCTGCATACCCCGCGCCCCGGTAAGCTATTTCGGCATAGCCCCGTTTGATCTGCATCTGTGGCCTGTACTCCATGAGGACCGTTGGTGTCATGTTACCAGGCGCCAGCTAGGCAGAGATCTGCTGAATAATAACAAACAGCTTCAGCCACACACACACACACACACACACACACACAAGCACACAGACAACAAACTGAAGCCTATAGCGGATTGAAATGAAAGCACACAGACCGAAATTTACAGGTATTCAAATGTTGCGCAGCAAAACCCTAACATTGCACTTGGCCCTAGGACCAATCCGTACCAAGGGACCAGCCGTACTAATGAAATGAATCAGAGCAGGACGGTGACATGTGCAGAGAGTGAAACGAATCATATCTCTCTAAATCCAAACAGAAGCTACAAATGTGCAGGTCAACGATTGGATTTCAGATTGGGAGTCTGGAAGGGGATTCACCTTAGGGCTGGAGAATGAGGCTGTCGGGGGCGGGAACAAGGCCGCGACGTGCCCCGTGATGCCCTGCCCGGCGCAAACGACCTCAGTAGCCGCGGCTCGAGGACAGATCCGCCGCTGCGGCTTGCCGGTGAGCCGGTGAGCGCCTCCGCCCTCCACCTGCAGGCTGCCGCACGGCGGTGGGCAGGACTGCCGCCGGGGCGCCGGGCGTGCGGGCCACGGGGGGCTCCTGGGAGCGGGACGGCGAGCGGCCGTGGATTCTCCGGGCTCCGGCCGTGGCGCTCGGGGGGACGGGAGGTGCAGGGTGCGACGCGGTGGGCGTCCGTGGCCGCTTATCCTTTTCCTCCTCGCCTTAGCGACCGAGCCCGAGCCCGAGCGGCCGAGCCCGAAGTGGAGTCAGGTCCTGCGCACGAGTCTAGTCGGGACCCGAAGTGGAGCGGAGCAAAACCATTTGGTTCGGTGCGACTTGCGCGCCGGGGGTGGGTGCTCTCGGCGGGCATTTATAGGTGCGGGGTGGGGGGTGCTCTAGGTCCGGTACTGTTTGGGGAGCGGCCGTCTTTTGCCGAGCACGCGGATAGGGGGCGGGGTGGCTTGGAGGTGAAGGATGGTGACACGTGGAAGCAGGCGCGTGCCTGGGTCCTAGGACTCCTGGCCTGCCTGTTTTTGGGGTGTGTAACGGGTACGGGGAAATTCTAACTCCGAGCAACTCTAGCAGGTCGATAATGCGGTTGACATGATGCCAAGTATATGGTCACAAATGGGTCCACCACGTTCCGACGCTTTAAGGCGATAGCTGGCGATCGCGAGGCGACCGCGCGGCTGTGCTAGGGTTAGGGTTTCGGTGACGGGGGTGGCTTGATTCCGGCGGTGCTCCAGGGTAGCGACGGCGCTCCTCTGGACTCGGGCTGGTGTGTCTGTAAGCCTGCCCTGTAGCGGCGCTGATGGCGGGAGGTGTAGATGAGAAGACGCCGACGGCGACTCCGGGGAACTCGACGACGGCCCCTGGTAAAGGGACGGTGACGCCGCCGATGAGAACAAAGGTCGGATCTGCTGCGCAGAGAGACTCCATCTCTCCTGTGGAGAGCAAAACCCCATATCCGTTGGCGAGCCTTTCGGCGGGACTTGGCGGGATGGCCCTGATGGAGAAGGATGAGGCAGGATTTGTGTTTGAAGATCCAACTCCGGACATCCAGAAACGCCACAAGTGGGCGGCGGTGGGCAAGGTCTGCTCGCCCCGGCCTCTGAAGATGTCTGTGCTTGAGAAAACCATGCCTAAGGCATGGGGACTGCACCAGGAAGCAAAATTCAGAGAGATCGGGCCTAAAATCATCTCAGTTCAATTCGATAGCGAAGGCGACTGGAGACATGTGCTGAATAATGGTCTGTGGCAATACGATTTTGCGGTGCTGGTGATGAAAGATTACGAAGGAGATAAAAGGCCTTCTGAGATGATATTTGATAAGTAGATGTTTGGGTGAAGGTGTCTGACTTACCACCTGACAAGAGGACATAAGTCTTTGGGAGGGCACTGGGAAACTGGCTGGGAGAAACTGTTAAGGTTGATGTTGACAAGGATGGTGTGGCGCGTGGGAACCAACTACGTGTTCGAACTAAAATATCTGTGTTTGAACCACTGATCAGGGGTTTCTTTCTAAAGAAAAAGAGCGATGACAAAGAGAGAACTTGGTTCGAATTTTCTTACGAGAAGATTCCCCACTTTTGTTTCGACTGTGGCCGCCTGGTTCATGTTAATGGCTTGTGTGTTCCTCCAGTAGAACTGGTTGCTCAATGGGGAAGCTGGCTGTGGTCTGACCCGGGTAGGAATGCAACAAGTAAGGAGGAAGGGGCAAGCGGAGCTGTTAGCAGCGGAAATAGCATGGGCAGTTCGCGAGCTACAAAAGCCTCTGATGGAAGACATGAGCAACCAAGGGTACGGGATTTACCTACTAAGAGGAACCTGGGCACTGAGTTCTCCTTCTCTGCTGACAATCGCACTGGCAACAAGCAGGGAAGATATGGGGAGGAAGTTGAGAGTCCTAGCAAGGACAGATACAACCGCGGCTTGCCGAGGGAGCAGGATCTTCGTGATGATCTAGAGTCCAGACGTGAGCATGATCTCCGAACAAAAGTGATGGGCCAACACTCCCAAAGGCAGGTCGATGACAACTGGGCTGCATAAAGGGAGAGGAAGGGGAAAGATAAGATGTCGGTGTATGTGCAGCGCTATGGGCCGGTGATGTCTACTACGTAACCTTCTTCTTGTAGACGTTGTTGGGCCTCCAAGTGCAGAGGTTTGTAGGACAATAGCAAATTTCCCTCGAGTGGATGACCTAAGGTTTATCAATCTGTAGGAGGCGTAGGATGAAGATGGTCTCTCTCAAACAACCCTGCAACCAAATAACAAAGAGTCTCTTGTGTCCCCAACACACCTAATACAATGGTAAATTGTATAGGTGCACTAGTTCGGCGAAGAGATGGTGATACAAGTGCAATATAGATGATAGATATAGGTTTTTGTAATCTGAAAATATAAAAACAGCAAGGTAACAAGTGGTAAAAGTGAGTGAAAACGGTATTGCAATGCTTTGAAACAAGGTCTAAGGTTCATACTTTCACTAGTGCAAGTTCTCACAACAATAATAACATAACTAGATCATATAACAATCCCTCAACATGCAACAAAGAGTCACTCCAAAGTCACTAATAGCGGAGAACAAATGAAGAGATTATTGTAGGGTACGGAACCACCTCAAAGTTATCCTTTCTGATCGATCTATTCAAGAGTCCGTAGTAAAATAACACGAAGCTATTCTTTCCGTTCAATCTATCATAGAGTTCGTACTAGAATAACACCTTAAGACACAAATCAACCAAAACCCTAATGCCACCTAGATACTCCAATGTCACCTCAAGTATCTGTGGGCATGATTATACGATATGCATCACACAATCTCATATTCATCTATTCAACCAACGCAAAGAACTTCAAAGAGTGCCCCAAAGTTTCTAACGGAGAGTCAAGATGAAAACGTGTGCCAACCCCTATGCATAAGTTCACAATGTTACAGAACCCGCAAGTTGATCACCAAAACATACATCAAGTAGATCACGTGAATATCCCATTGTCACCACAGATAAGCACATCAAGACATACATAAAGTGTTCTCAAATCCATAAAGACTCAATCTGATAAGATAACTTCAAAGGGAAAACTCAATCCATTAGAAGAGAGTAGAGGGGGAGAAACATCATAAGATCCAACTATAATAGCAAAGCTCGCGATACATCAAGATCGTGCCAAATCAAGAACACGAGAGAGAGAGAGAGAGATCAACACATAGCTACTGGTGCATACCCTCAGCCCCGAGGGTGAACTACTCCCTCCTCATCATGGAGAGCGCCGGGATTATGAAGATGGCCACCGGTGAGGGATCCCCCCTCCGGCAGGGTGCCAGAACAGGGTCCCGATTGGTTTTTGGTGGCTACAGAGGCTTGCGGCGGTGGAACTCCCGATCTATTGTATTTTCTGGAGGTTTCAGTATTTATAGGAATTTTTGGCGTCGGGAACAAGTCAGGGGGGGGGGGTCTCCGGGCTGTCCACGAGATAGGGGGCACGCCCCCCACCCTCGGGGGCAGCCCGGGACTCTTCTGGCCCAACTCTTTTACTCTGGGGCTTCTTTTGGTCCATAAAAAATCATCAAAAATTGGCACGTCAATTGGACTCCGTTTGGTATTCCTTTTCTGTAAAACTCAAAAACAAGAAAAAAAACAGAAACTGGCACTAGGCTCTAGGTTAATAGGTTAGTCCCAAAAAATCATATAAAATAGCATATAAATGCATATAAAACATCATATATGGGTAATACAATAGCATGGAACAATCAAAAATTATAGATACGTTGGAGACGTATCAAGCATCCCCAAGCTTAATTTCTGCTCGTCCTCGAGTAGGTAAATGATAAAAACAGAATTTTTGATGTGGAATGCTACCTAGCATATTTCTCAATGTAATTTTCTTTATTGTGGCATGAATGTTTAGATCCAAAAGATTCAAGATAAAAGTTTAATATTGACATAAAAATAGTAATACTTCAAGCATACTAACAAAGTAATCATGTCTTATCAAAATAATATAGCCAAAGAAAGCTTATCCCTACATAATCATATAGTTAGACAATGCTTCATTTTTGTCACACAAAATACTCCCATCATGCACAACCCCGGTTTCAGCCAAGCAATTGGTTCATACTTTTTAACGCGCTTCAGCTTTTTTCAACTCTCACGTAATACATGAGCGTAAGCCATGGATATAGCACTATGGGTGGAATAGAATATGGTGATGTAGGTTGTGTGGAGAAGACAAAAAAGGAGAAAGTCTCACATTGACGAGGCTAATCAATGGGCTATGGAGATGCCCATCAATTGATGTCAACATGAGGAGTAGAGATTGCCATGCAACGGATGCACTAGAGCTATAAATGTATGAAAGTTCAACAAAAGAAACTAAGTGGGTGTGCATCCAACTTGCTTGCTCACGAAGACCTAGGGCATTTTGAGGAAGCCCATCATTGAAATATACAAGCCAAGTTCTATAAAAAATTCCCACTAGTAAATGAAAGTGACAAAATAAGAGACTCTTTATCATAAAGGTCATGGTGCTACTTTGAAGCATAAGTGTGGAAAAGGATAGTAACATTACCCCCCCTTTTTTTTGGGGGGGGCTTCCTTTTTTTTATTTGGCCTTTCGTTTCTTTTTTATTTGGTATTTCTCTTTTTTTGGCCTTTCTTTTCAAGGGACAATGCTCTAATAATGATGATCATCACACTTCTATTTACTTACAACTCATGGATTACAACTCGATACTAGAACAAAATATGACTCTATATGAGTGCCTCCGGCGGTGTACCGGGATGGGCAATGAATCAAGAGTGACATGTATGAAAAATTATGCATGGTGGCTTTGCCACAAATACGATGTCAACTACATGATTATGCAAGGCAATATGACAATGATGAAATGTGTCATAATAAATGAAATAGTGGAAAGTTGCATGGCAATATATATCTCGGAATGGCTATGGAAATGCCATAATAGGTAGGTATGGTGGCTGTTTTGAGGAGGATATAAGGAGGTTCATGTGTGATAGAGCGTATCGTATCACGGGGTTTGGATGCACTGGCGAAGTTTGCACCAACTCTCAAGGTGAGAAAGGGCAATGTGCGGTACCGTAGAGGCTAGCAATGATGGAAGGGTAAGAGTGCGTATAATCCATGGACTCACATTAGTCATAAAGAACTCATATACTTATTCCAAAAGTTTATTAGCCCTCGAAGCAAAGTACTACTACGCATGCTCCTAGGGGAAGGGTTGGTAGGAGTTAACCATCGCGTGATCCCGACCTCCACTCATAAGGAAGGCAATATAAGTGAAGCATGAGAGTTCATCTATTTGTTCAAAATAAAACCACCACCATGCTCTAGAAAGATATAAGTGAAGCACTAGAGCAAATGACAAACTACTCCAAAAGATATAAGTGAAGATCAATGAGTAGTTGAATAATTATGTAACTATGTGAAGACTCTCTAACATTTAAGAATTTCAGATCTTGGTATTTATTCAAACAGCAAGCAAAACAAAACAAAATGAAATGACGCTCCAAGCAAAACACATATCATGTGGTGAATAAAAATATAGCTCCAAGTAAAGTTACCGATGGATGAAGACGAAAGAGGGGATGCCATCCGGGGCATCCCCAAGCTTAGGCTCTTGGTTGTCCTTGAATATTACCTTGGGGTGCCTTGAGCATCCCCAATATTAGGGTCTTGCCACTCCTTATTCCATAGTCCATTGAATCTTTACCCAAAACTTGAAAACTTCACAACACAAAACTTAACAGAAAACTCGTAAGCTCCGTTAGTATAAGAAAATAAATCACCACTTAGGTACTGTTGTGAACTCATTATAAATTCATATTGGTGTAGTATCTATTGTATTCCAACTTATCTATGGTTCATACCCTCCGATACTACTCATAGATTCATCAAAATAAGCAAACAACACATAGAAAACAGAATCTGTCAAAAACAACACAGTCTGTAGTAATCTGTATCAAATGTATACTTCTAGAACTCCAAAAATCCTACCAAATTAGGAAAACATGAGCAATTTGTGTACCAATCCATAGCAAAAAAAATCAGATAGAAGCACGTTTCTGTGAATTATCAAAACTAATTTACTAGGTGCAAAAGTTTCTGATTTTCAGCAGGATCAACACAACTATCACCGTAAGCTATCCTAAAGGTCTTACTAGGCACTTTATTGAAACAAAAGCTATAAAACATGATTACTGCAGTAGCATAATCATGTGGACACACAAAAACAGTAAGGGTAAATATTGGATTGTCTCCCAACAAGCGCTTATTTTAATGCCTTTCTAGCTAGGCATGATGATGACAATGATGCTCACATAAAAGATAAGAATTGAAACATAAAGAGAGCATCATGAAGAATATGACTAGCACATTTAAGTCTAACCCACTTCCTATGCATAGGTATTTTGTGAGCAAACAATTTATGGGAACAATAATCAACTAGCATAGGAAGGCTAAACAAGCATAACTTCAAAACTTTAAGCACATAGAGAGGAAACTTGATATTATTGCAATTCCTACAAGCATATATTCCTCCGTTATAATAATTTTCAATAGCATCATGATGAATTCAACAATATAAGCATCACATGAAGCATTCTTTTCATGATCTACAAGCATATAATTTTTATTATTCTCCACATAAGCAAAATTCTTCTCATTCGGAATAGTGGGAGTATCATAAGAGACTCGAATACTATAAATTATTTCCGTATTAAAAGAGTAATGTTCAGAAAAAAGGGTAATCATAATCATGACAGGTTTTATAAATATAATCATCACTACTTTTTATAGCATAAGTTTCATCACAATAATCATCATAAGTAGCAACTTTGTTCTCATCATAATCAATTGAAACCTCTTCCAAAATAGTGGATTCATCACTAAATAAAGTCATGACCTCTCCAAATCCACTTTCATCAATATAACCATCATAAATAGGAGGCATGCTATCATCATAATAAATTTGCACATCAAAACTTGGGAGACTAAAAATATCATCTTCGGTAAACATAGTATCCCCAAGCTTGGGACAAACATTAATTGCAGCAAATATATTTTCAAACATGTCATTCTCATCAAACATAGCATCCCCAAGCTTGGGCCTTTTCATATCATAAGCATAATCACTCTCATCATTAATAGTATGGATAGCACCAATAGTATAGCAATTATCATCATCACAATGGGTAATAGGAGCAACAACATTTGAGAGGGATACCTTTCTACCTTTGCTTCTCTGTCTTTTCTTTTTCTTCTTCACATCATGTGTGGGTTTAACCCTCTTTTTTGAGCTCCTTATTAATGAGATTGGTTGAATAGAGAGCTCCTCCTCGTTACCTGATTCATCATAATAAATAATAGGAGGATATTGGGAAGTCTCTTCCCTTTCATTACTATTCTCTTCATCTTCTATTTGTTTTATTTTGTTTATGTAATTGGCAATATAAGGATTTTCAATGCAATTCACCGCACAATACATAAAAATTTCTTCTAGATCAAAATCAAGAGCTTTATCAAGGACAAATTCTGGCATATCCTTAGTTATACGTTTCGTTTCTTAATAACCCAAAAGCAAACTAAGTTCATTATGATGTGCAAGGGAAATCAAGTCATCACAATTTTTGGACACGATACGATCATGAAACAATTTGCATTGGGGATTTAAATGATCACGTTCATTACAAAGTTCACACGGATGGCAAAGAAATTTTAGATTTTCAGAACAAGCATCTAGCCTCTCTTGCAACCATTTAGTTTCTAAATACTTATGCCTCTTGCAAAATCTATCTTCCCTATTTGATGTGTACTTGCAAACTCTATGCACTCCACAAAAGTTGACATGCTTATAAGAGGCATTTTCATCATGACTAGTGCAATCTTCATTAGTACTATGGATATTCGAAGATTTCATACTAACAACATTGCAATCATGCTCATCGTTCAAAGATTTAGTGCCAAACATTTTATAGACTTCTTCTTCTAGCACTTGAGCACAATTTTCCCTTCCATCATTTTCATGAAAGATATTAAAAAGATGAAGCGTATGAGGCAAACGCAATTCCATTTTTTTTGTAGTTTTATTTTATGAACTAAACTAGTGATAAAACAAGAAAAAAAAAGATTCGATTGCAAGATCTAAAGATATACCTTCAAGCACTTACCCCCCCCCCCCGGCAACGGCGCCAGAAAAGAGCTTGACGTCTACTACGTAACCTTCTTCTTGTAGACGTTGTTGGGCCTCCAAGTGCAGAGGTTTGTAGGAAAGTAGCAAATTTCCCTCAAGTGGATGACCTAAGGTTTATCAATCCGTGGGAGGCGTAGGATGAAGGTGGTCTCTCTCAAATAACCCTGCAACCAAATAACAAAGAGTCTCTTGTGTCCCCAACACACCCAATACAATGGTAAATTGCATAGGTGCACTAGTTCGGCGAAGATATGGTGATACAAGTGCAATATGGATGATAGATATAGGTTTTTGTAATCTGAAAATATAAAAATAGCAAGGTAACAAGTGGTAAAAGTGAGCGAAAACGGTATTGCAATGCTTTGAAACAAGGCATAACGTTCATACTTTCGCTAGTGCAAGTTTTCTCAACAATAATAACATAACTAGATCGTATAACAATCCCTCAACATGCAACAAAGAGTCACTCCAAAGTCACTAATAGCGGAGAACAAATGAAGAGATTATTGTAGGGTACGAAACCACACTACAAAAAAAATACCCTTCCATGATGATACGTGTTTGTCACAGTAGGTCGTGTTTTCTGTCATGCATGTATATCCATGACGATTTTATGACAGAATCAAGATAGTCATACCTGTGCTATCGTAGAAGTGTTCCATGACATTACCAAAATTATCATCACGGAAGTGTCCACTTCCATGACGATAAATCGCGCGTCACAGAAGTGCTTTCGTCAAGGGTGACCGACACGTGGCATCCACCGTAACGGAACGCCGTTAAGCTATCGGTTCGGGTTTTGGATCCGATAACCCGTTAACAGCCCCGACCAATGGGGATTTTCCACGTGTAAAATCATCATTGGCTAGAGGAAACACGTGTCGGCTCACCGCTGGGACAGATGTCATCCACTCATTGGACAGAAGGCGCCTATGATATGTTGACACGTGGCACAGCCCAACAGAGGCCCATTCCTGTGAAAAGGCCGGCCCGTTTGACTTGGTTAAAAGGTGGCAGGCCGGCCCATGGAAAGCGTGCTAACGGCATGTTCGCATATAGCCCATTTACAGCCCGCTAACCCAAGGCCCGTTACACCCTATCCAAATTAGGCCCAGTAGCGTCATCTGGGCCATCCAATATGATTCCAGCCCGTTTTCACTTCTGGCCCATGTATGGCCCATGACGTCTTTCGGCCAATATGAGGCCCTATGTAACTCTTGGCCTATTAACAGCCCGTGGTGAAACTGGCCCGTAATGAACAATGTATCACTTTACACCCATTGACGGCCCGTGGTGAAACTGGCCCGTAAAGAACAGTGTATCACTTTATACCCATTAACGACCCGTTATTTCGTTGGGCCGTTTCCAGGCCATGCTATATTTCGGCCTTCTCAGAGCCTATTTATTCTTGGGCTCATTTCTAGCATTCGTTTACTTACGACCCGTTACTGTCATTTTCTGCTTGTGGGCCAAATTCAGCCCATAGTTATAGTTGGCCCGTTTGTGGTTCGTTAATATGTTGGGCCGTTTTCATAGCGTCATCAAATACGGCCTATTAACGATGGCCCATTATGGTCAGCCCATGAACGAACGATTCCAACTCTAGCCCGTTTACGACCATAATGCGGTCTGTTTGGCCCATGTTTGGCCAATCGATCATACGGCTTGTATAAGCCCCATTGATGATACGACCCGTAGAAGGCCCATTGTTTCTATGGCCCGTAGAAGGCCCACTGTTTCTACAGCCCATAGAAGGCCCACTGTTTCTACGGCCCGTAGGAGGCCCAGTGTCACTACAGTAAATATTAGCCCATGGTTATTGTGGCCTAGTTTTAAAAAATAGGTTATTGCAGCCACTAGCAAACTGCGGAAAAAGAACTACACTGACTACAAGCAAACAAATAAACAAGACAACAAGGAAATAAATAAGCAAGCAACTTACGCTAGGCTATCACGGCTATTACACATATTACATCCACTGGGCATCAAAGTTCGCCACCAGTGCAAATATAGGGAACACAACAGCATATAAACATCGCAGCAAAACAAGTGCAGAACTAAAACCACTTCAGAAGAGCTCAAGAAACAATATCCTGGGTACCAATAATGCTGGCAAGATGCTTAGCAAGCTTATTAACTTTCTCTTGTTTGGCGCTTAAGTCCTCTAGCACTTGCTGTTGCACCAGAAAGTATGCATCTGAATTTTGCAGGGACTTCCTCAGTCCTTCGGCTTCCTGTCGCATAACATCTGATCGATGTCTTTCAACTTGAAGTTGAGACTCAAGAAGCCGAACTGATTCAGGCAACGAGTTCAAAGAGCTGGTGCCAGCTGTGGTAGCCAGTAACTCGAACACTACATCAAGACAGGACTCTGGGGTTGTCTCAGTGTCTTCAATATAGTTTTTATCAGCTTTCTTGGAGACTAACAGGGATGTCTCACTATCTTGGACCTTATCTGCATTACTTCCTTTACCATTGCATAACGGGGTACTCTTCTCCAATATTTTATCCGCGTTCTAAAAGAGAAACAAACAAACACATCTCAGGTTTACAATGTAGTATATGAAACTCATTTTGGTAAACCAGTTCAGTAGTAAGGTGGACAGGATAACAACATGAAACAAACATATATCTATGTAGTATGGTCACTGTATGGTCTATATCATTCTAGTTTATGTTGCCAAATCAAGATAGATACAGTTCGAATCATATCTATTTAAGACAAAGCAGCATAGACAAAATATAAGTGTGGGAAACTACACATCAATAACAACACTTGTAATGTGCATGGAATGAGAACATAACTGTTTATTCAATTGAAACTGAAATCAACATAGAGCAAGTTACAACAGCAAACAGCCAAACACGTTGAAGAAACAGGTTTAAAACGTACATGTTGCGCCATTGGAGTTTCAATTGCATCCTTCAAATTTGAAATTAGTTGGTATCAGTAAATATAGTGATGCAAGAGAAAAGTAGTATGAACCATAGCTACGGAACCTGACCTGAGAACAATTCTTCTTCTGCTTTAAGCGTTGACTTCGGGTTCGGAGTGGTGGTCCTCGTGATTTGGGCACTGCAGTTGCCTTACTAACTACTCGTGTTTGGGTGCTCTGTGGTGGAGACGGTGTTGTGTCAACTGGAACTGGGTTACTATCTGCCGGGGTTAGGGTTAGAAGGGGTGTAGCTGCTTCTCTATCCAACTGGGTAGGGGTACAATCTGCATGAGTGTGGGTTATGTGTGGTGGGGCTGGTTCTTGGGCAAGTACAATCGTGGTTCTATCTGCATCGACAGGTAGCATGATCTTTTTTGAAGACCATGTTTTTACTCCCACAGATACTGCCATCACTCCCTCCAATTGAAATGGCTGGTAAACAAGAAAAGTAATTGAATGTACAGACATTGTAAGATAGACAGGTGCAATGGATAGTAGGGAAGAAAACAGGGCATGAAATAACTCACATTTATGTTGTCTAAGAAAACAGAATAGCAGGACATAATTTCACATATATGATGGCTAATTAAACATGATAGCATGTCACAGTTTCACATGTATGATGGCTAACTAAACATGATAGAATGACATACTTCAAAATATGATGACTATCTAAACAGGATGACATGATATAACTATACGATGTGTCTATTAAAGTGGTTGGCATTTCATAAATCACAAACATGCCATCGATGGAAACATGATGGCATGATATAATTCACGGATAGAATGACATAATTTAAAATATGATGACTATGTAAACAGGATGAGATGATATAACTATATTATGTCTTTAGAAAATGGGTTGGCATGCCATAATTCAGATACATGCTGTCTATGTAAATATCATGGCATGACATAATTCAAATATATGATTTATATACTAAGGAAGTGAGCAGAGGGCAATTGCATATATGATGTGTTAACTAAGGAGATGGCATTCAATATTGTGTATATGATGTAAAAACTAAGCAATGCAATACAACATATGCATTATATGAGTAATATAACCCTGCCAAGTTTGAGCATACACCTCAGGGGGATAATAGGACTGGTCATCTGCCTCTGAATCCACCTCAGGAGGAGTACTCTTTTCTGAAAGAAGCACTAATCTATTTTTCTTTATTTGTACATTGTGTCACAACTTTCACCCAAAGGTCCAGAGCTATTTTAGGGCGATTGGCATAGTACTCGGAGACTGATTGTAAGGATGATTTTCATTAGCTGTCACACTGCTTGTAAGCATGAGCAGGTGGAAGATTAGGTTAGTGCGAAGCTTACCTTAAACGCTACCGCCGCTGTTGAAACGAGGCGAGCGTCGAGGGAACCGTGGAGAACGGCTGGGAAGCGACATCGCGCCATCCGGCCTCCTCTTGTGGTGGGAGAACGAATACTCCTGTGGTTCCGGCTGGCTCTACACCCTCACGAACGGCACACCATACTCGATCGATTTGTTATCCTCTAGGTGCTTGACCTTCGACTTGTACGCCCACCACCTCCGCCTGACTGTCGCCTCGGGCAAATCTGTTTGCTCCATCACCCAGAGGAAATACTCGATGAACTCGGAGGACTGCGGCATGACTGCCGCCGAGGAGTACATGTACATCGCCGCCCTCATCGCCGCTCGACCTTCGACCTGTACGCCCACCACCTCCGCCTGACTATCGCCTCGGGCGAATCTGTCTGCTCCATTGCCCACAGGAGATACTCGATGAACTCAAAGGACTGTGGCGTGACTGCCGCCAAGGAGTACATGTACATCGCCGCCGTCTCGCTCTTTCGCATACATTGCCACATGGCCCGCACCGTCCTCGAAATCTCCCACTCATTGTCAAACCAAGTAAGGATTTCCTTCAACCTGGCTAACTTTGCATGGTCGCCACCGGCGATCTGCCTGATTCGCTGCTACATCCTCTCTATAGATGTCCTTCTGAGTGGTCCGGTGCTAGCTTTCGAAGATGGGAGGAGAGACGATGGTCTTGCAATAGAGAAGAGGGAGAGGCGAGATGGTGGTTTTGGAATGGAGATGATGGAGAGGAGAGGAGGTGGTTTTGCAATGGAGAAGATCATAAGAGGGAGAGGCGAGACAGTGGTTTTGGAATGGAGATGATGGAGAGGAGAGGAGGTGGTTTTGCAATGGAGAAGAGGGAGAGGAGCGTGCAGCAGCGATTTAGAATTGGACGAGAGGGCCAGCGCGCTGTGACTGGATCAAAATCACAATCAATTTACCCTTCAATTAAGAAAGCGACCCCACATTAACTAGTCTCCCTTTTATTCTGGGTCATAATTGACCATGATTTTCGCACATAAAATATACGTTATACGTTGCAAAAATAATATAATTTGAAAGTAAATTCAGATACGAACCAAACGATACAATTTTTGGTGACATGCATTCACACTTTGCTTGTCAAATACAGTACGTGGTCAAACTTTAACCCAATTTACGCAAAACAAAAACAAAAATACTTCCAAGACCAGCACCGCTCTTCCGCTCTTCTCCTCTTAAACCACCGCCGCTCCTCTCTTGTTCCAATCTAAATCCAGTGTCGCTC
This sequence comes from Triticum aestivum, assembly GCF_018294505.1. Classification (NCBI taxonomy): domain Eukaryota; kingdom Viridiplantae; phylum Streptophyta; class Magnoliopsida; order Poales; family Poaceae; genus Triticum; species Triticum aestivum. The sequence continues at coordinate 81,091,290 of NC_057801.1, read as the reverse complement.
CTCTCCTCTTACATTTCAAAACCACTGCCCCTCCTCTCCTGTTCCAGTCCAAAACCAGCGTTGCTCCTCTCCCGTTCTAATCCAAAACCAGCGCTACTCCTCTCCTCTTCCATTCAAAAACCACCGCCGGCAAGTGAAGGTGCTGTGGAGAAGTAGATCGATGGAGGAGTACAACTGATATGTGAGGATCGCAGATGACGACCCTGTGAAGCTAGCTAGGATGTTGGAGATACAGTCTTGGTTTGACAACAAGGACCAACTAGCGGCGACGACGACATCCATGGCCAAATATCTGCAACAGAGCAAAAAGGCGGCGATACTCCCGAAGGGAGTCGCGTCAGAGTACATCGAGTTGCTCCTCTGGGCCATGGAGCAGACAGATTCACCGAATCCGATCGTGAGGGAGCGGTGGTGGGAGTATCGATCCCAGATGGAGCATCCACCAGAGATTGAAGGATCAAGCATCTACAGGGTGCCGTTTGTGAGGGTGTCCTGCCAGAGCGAGCCGGTGGAGTCTTCGTCGACCAAACCCAACTGCAAGAGGAGAAAAGCAGTTAGCCCGATGACGCTTCCCTACCATCCTCTCCCTCGCCGTTCACATATCTCACAGGGCGGCTGTCTGCCGCCGAGGAATAGGAGGGGACTGCCCCCCCAGCCCAATAGTTGGGCAGGTTGTGAATTGTCAGGAGGAGCTTAGGGTTGTCAGTATTTGCAGGTTGTGAATTGTGTTTTGTGTTGTGTATTTTGAGAGTACTTTCAGATATGAATGTCTTTTGAATTTCAGATTTGCAGTATTGAGCATATGAAGTATTTTATGAATTCTAGAGATCTATTTTTAGCACTTAAAAAAATGTAGTTTCATAGGAGTATATAAGTGCAGATAATGTGATTCTCAGAGAAGAAACTGCAAGTTTCAGTTTCAGATAAGAAACTGCAACTTTCAGAGGCACAATATTTATATTAACACGGCCTTTTCAAACAGGGTTAACATCATGTTGGAAGTTTTATTCATGGTCAAAAATGGAACTACCAGCCAGTTAACATCATGCTGATCAACATTCATGCATAGCACATCTTCATATGATGCATAGTCAAAATGCCCACACAATGTCGAGTGTGCGAAACACAGAGAAAACAAGGGACGAAGTTTTGGCAAGTGTTGGACGTGGTGTGCGTAGATGACAATGGGGACCCACATGTCAATAAAGGCAGAGGCAAAAAAACTGAAGGTATTTTCCCTGCACAGGTGTGAGGTGGAATCGAACCCGGGCGGAACAGCTATCGGGTAGTGTCACTTGGCCACTAGGCTAGTTCAGTAGTTTTGTTAATAATAAGGCACTTCATCAGGTGGTCGGATCCCCTCCTGCGTCTTTGTGCGCTCGCCGCGACGCCACTGTCTGCCGTTGTGAACATGCTGAACAAACGAGAGGGGTCTGGAAAGGACTGTACATGGAGAGGCGGACAGTCGGGACCCACCAGGTCTATGGCCGTACACAAGCAAGTGCCTCATCAAAAAAATATTTCCTCCTAATGTTATACTAACATTGGGGCCCACGGGTTTGTCAACATAGTTACATTTTTTTAGGTGCTTCAACGTAGTTACTATAGGAGATAAATTCACAATGAAGCCGGGGAGCTGGTAGGTATCATTTAATATCATTGGGCCAGCAAGTATCAGCTGGGTTTTGGGCTGCCCCGTCTAGGCTTTCATTTTTAACATGCGCAGCCCACGACCTCGGATGGGAGGTCCATAGACCGGCCTATGGACCTCCCATCCGAGGTTTTATTTTTCCTGAATATCGGCAACCCAATTTATGTATTTTTTTTGAAGAAAACGCAGAGGTCTGTTCTATTTTTCTATATAAGAATAGGAATGCCAGGTCCAACTGATGTTTCCCTTCTAACTATATTATATATATTTAAATTATTTTATATGATATTATATATTATTTTTATTGTCATCATATATTTAACAGATACTTACATATGTAAGAAAACAATATCCCACATCTTATTAACTTATAAAAATAATTTCTTGACAATAAAATCCTGGATTGTTTTGGCACGAAAATCCTAGTGATTGTGTACAGAAGCTTGATAAAATTTAAGGACGAATGTAATAATATCACTTATTATTTAAATATATTTATAACAAAATGTTCAGCCCCTTTTTATTTTTTGATAACATTGCCGGCCCAACCCAACATTATAATTAGAATCAACCCAGCAAAATCATGTATTTCGAGAAAGTGCAAATGGCCTGTAATTATTTAGGAAATAAAATAAATGGGCTGCATGGACGCTACATTATTTGTTCACCCAGCCCAGCTAATGGCTGTAATTCAAAAAAAAGATCAAATTGACTGTAAATTCTATCGCACAAAAAAAGACTGTAAATTCTGAAAAAATGGGTTGAATACGTGCACATTTTTGGAGGCTGAAATGTGGGCCAATAGATCGAAGCCAACGCAAGTCGTTGTCAATTTAGTCAACAAATGATTCTGACATGTTAGCCGTTGTATTTACATCCAGCGACCGGCATCCATCTTCAATCTCTCGTCTTCTTCCTCCAGCACCGCCGGGACCACCTCCCGCCTCCTGCTGCTAGCAGCTCTACTTAGCATGCTTCGCTATGAAGCGCTACTCCACCGTTGGCCAGGCCATCCCTCCACCCCTCCACACCTCCTGTTCTTCTCCACCGACTGCCGAACCACACCGCACTAGAACCAGTTAACCCTCGTAAACCTCTCCGTCTGCGACTGTACTCCCGCGTCTTCCCATCTCCGGCTCGTTGCTGTCCGGGGCCTCGCCGTCGTCCACCACCTTGGATGCGCTCGGTGCGGCGTGGTCAACATGGTCAACGAACGACACCATCGGAAGTAGACTGTGCGTGGAGAGGCTGACAGTTGGGCCCACGGCCGCACACAAGGAAATGCCTCCTTATTACGCACAAAATAATGATTCCTCTACCTGACATCTGGGACCCACCGGAAGGGCCTCTGTATTTTGCGGAAAAAACGTGCCCCCCGCTGACAGGTCGGACCCACCAACTATCTTTGCACGCAAGGAAGTGCCTCCTTATTACGCACAAAAAAATGAATACTCCCCCTGCCAGCTAGAACCTAGCATAGTGGGAGGCTGACTTGTGGGCCTACCAAGTTGACGGGGACGGAGGGCTTTGTTAACTTAGTCAATATGAATGATTCTAGCTCCTGTTACCGTACGATGTTCATCCAACACCCGTAGTGCTTCTTCAACCTCTGGTCTTCTTGCTCCAGCCGCCCAAACCAGCGCCGGTCGTGCCGCGTGCTCCTGCCTCCCGTGGCTGGCTGTGATGTCGCGGAGGCCGCACCGCACCCTACTACTCCCACCGCTGGCCAGGCCATCCCTCTACTCACCCACACCACCTGTTATTCTGCGGTGACAACAGCCTCACACCGCAGCTGAACCAGTGAACCCTCGTACTCCTCTTCGCATGGGCATCCACTGCCACGTCTTCCCCGGCTCCGCGTCGTCCCCTTCCTAGGCCTCGCCGTCGTCCACCGCCGTGGTGCTCTCGACATGGCGTGGTCAATGTGGTCAACGAACGAATTCCATCGGAAGAGTACTGTACATGGAGAGGCTAACAGCTGGGTCCACGGCAGCCGCAAGGAAGTGCCTCCTTATTACGCGGAAAATAATTATTCCTCCACTGACAGCAGGGACCAACCGGATGGGCCACCGTATTTTGCGAAAAAAATGTTTCCCCCTGACTGCTGGTACCTACCAGCTACATCTTCACACGCAAGGAAGTGCGTCCATATTATGGGCAAAAAAAATGATTCGCCCCCTGACTGCTGGGACCCACCAGCTACATCTTTGCACGCAAGGAAGTGCGTCCGGGCAAAAAAAAAACGATCCGCCCCCTGATTGCTGGGACCCACCAGCTACATCTTTGCACGCAAGGAATTTCCTGACAGTCGGGACTCACCTGGTCGAAGCGTACGTTGCATTGTCATTCTGGTCGCGAACGTGTACGTACATACTGGTCGATGTAGAGGCGCACATGTGTCGTAGTAGAGGCGCGCACGTGTCGTAGTAGAGGCGCGCACGTAGCATGTACACATACGTACAACGGCCAGGGTGCAAGAAAGAAAATACGGCCACGTACGTACATACGGGCGGGGTCTTGAACGCCTACTCGCGCATACGTACGGCCAGGGCTCATGTAAATGGCTGGGTCAGAACGGAGAAACCGCGTCGTCGTCGTGTTCATGGGGAGGCAACGGAATGTGTCATGTTCATGGGGAGGCAACAGAATACGCCGTGTTCATCGGGAGGCAACATAACGCGTGGGAGCCAACCGGCTGGGTCAGAACGGAATGCATCGTCGTGTTCATTAGGAGGACTTGGATGGAACAGGCGATGGAAACGAGGCCTGGCGTACCGCAGAATGGAGGAAACGGCCTTGTGTTCGACCGGTCACGTTCGAAACGGGATCCTGTTCATTGGGAGGGGTCCGGCATACCGCAAAACGGAGGAAACGGACCTCCTACAGTCGAAACGGGGGTCCTGTTGATCGGGAGGGATGTGGTGTACCGTAAAACGGATGAAATGGACTTGTGTTGGAGTGCTACGGTCGAAACGGCGGTCCTGTTCATTGGGAGGGGTGTGGCAAACTGCAAAACGGGACTCCACGGGATACTGTTCATCTCCACCGTCGACCTCCTCCAGCCTCCATAGGCTACCGTCGACCTCCTCCAGCCACCACGGGCTCCTGTTCATCCAGCCTCCACCGCGCGCTACTCCACCGGCTACTGTTCAACCACCCCTCCACGGGCACCCCTCCACCGTCTACTGTTCATCTAGCCCTCCATGGGATCGTCCTGTTCATCCAGCTCTCCACACCACGGGGTCCTGTTCATCCAAAGGCAATGCCACCGTTCATTGTTCATCCAACCCCCCTCCCCGCAACGCTCACTGTTTATCCAGAGAAGCAGCATCGATCAACTTCAGTTAGCAGCAGTAGCGAAGGAATCGCTCGATCGGGTTCAGTTAACAGCCATCGATCAATCGCTCGGGTTCAGTAACGCGTAGCCTGCAGTGCAATCGCTCGGGTTCAGCTAGAGCCCAACGCTTCGCTCGGGTTCAGTTAGAGCCAATGCCTCGCACACAAGCGCGTACATGTACGAGAGAAACGCGCATCGCTCGGCCCCCGACCGCCCACCGTAACCAGGAACTCCCCGAAATTTTCTTCACCCTCGCTTCTACCACGGTTTTTTCCATCATGGACGGCCCAAAGAATGTCATGCAGCTGTGTCTCCGGCCCGCCCAGGATGAAAAGCCCATTTCCTGTCATGATTTTTTGTCATAGAAGTAGGAGCCCACCACATATATGATGATACCGGATTTTGTCACAATTATCATCATAGAAGTGTCATATGTATGACAAAAAAAAGTTTCGTTCGGCCCAAAATGTCAGGATGTGTCTTTTTTGTGGTGCCACCTCAAAGTTATCCTTTCTGATCGATCTATTCAAGAGTCTGTATTAAAATAACCCGAAGCTATTCTTTCCGTTCGATCTATCATAGAGTTCGTACTAGAATAACACCTTAAGACACAAATCAACCAAAACCCCAATGTCACCTAGATACTCCAATGTCACCTCAAGCATCCGTGGGCATGATTATACGATATGCATCACACAATCTCAGATTCATCTATTCAACCAACACAAAGAACTTCAAAGAGTGCCCCAAAGTTTCTACCTGAGAGTCAAGACGAAAACGTGTGCCAACCCCTATGCATAAGTTCACAATGTTACGGAACCTGCAAGTTGATCACCAAAACATACATCAAGTAGATCACGTGAATATTCCATTGTCACCACAGATAAGCACATGCAAGACATACATAAAGTGTTCTCAAATCCTTAAAGACTCAATCTGATAAGATAACTTCAAAGGGAAAACTGAATCCATTACAAGAGAGTAGAGGGGGAGAAACATCATAAGATCCAACTATAATAGCAAAGCTCACGATACATCAAGATCGTGCCAAATCAAGAACACGAGAGAGAGAGAGAGAGATCAAACACATAGCTACTGGTTCATACCCTCAGCCCCGAGGGTGAACTACTCCCTCCTCATCATGGAGAGTGCCGGGATGATGAAGATGGCCACCGGTGAGGGATCCCCCTCTGGAAGGGTGCCGGAATAGGGTCCTGATTGGTTTTTGGTGGCTATAGAGGCTTGCGGCGGCGGAACTCCCGATCTATTGTATTTTCTAGAGTTTTTAGTATTTATAGGAATTTTTGGCGTCGGGAACAAGTCAGGGGGGTCTCCGGGCTGTCCACGAGATAGGGGGGCGTGCTGAGGGGGGTGCCCCCCACCCTCGTGGGCAGCCCGGGACTCTTCTGGCCCAACTCTTTTACTGTGGGGCTTCTTTTGGTGCATAAAAAATCATCTAAAATTGGCATGTCAATTGGACTCCGTTTGGTATTCCTTTTCTGTAAAACTCAAAAACAAGGCAAAAACAGAAACTGGCACTAGGATCTAGGTTAATAGGTTAGTCCCAAAAATCATATAAAATAGCATATAAAACATCCTAGATGGATAATATAATAGCATGGAACAATCAAAAATTATAGATACGTTGGAGAAATATCGGCCGACGAATCGGGTTAGTCCACTGGGACAACCCGATATGCATGCGATGCATGGAAGATCAAGAGGTCACTATGTTAGGAAGCTGGGGAGGGAGGCCGAAGATAGACAGAGGGAGGTCGTTAGCGAGACTCGTGATTTTGAGGGAAGGAAGAGGAGACCAAGACAGGTTTGGGTGCAGAAAGGTGACCCGGGTAGGAGAGGCAATACAGATGTCTTCATTCGAGATACAGGCAGAAAACGTCCTCAGTATTTGATCGCATCTATGATAACAAGAGCAGATTGGCGGACCCCGATTCTTGGGTCCACCGGGAGCAATGAATGTGCTTGCCTAGAACTATCGAGGCTTGGGGTTGGACTCAACAGTTGGTGAACTTCATGACCTGATTAGGTCCCACAACCCAGCGGTGGTATTTCTGAGTTAAACAAAGAAAAGTGCAAGGGCGATGGAGAAACTGAAGTGGAGTTTGGGTTTCAAGAGTGGGGTGGCCGTGAGCTGTGTGGGTAGAAGTGGTGGTCTTGCGATATGGTGGAGAGAACATGTGCAAGTAACTATTAGGCCATGGTGCCAAAACTTTCTAGATGCGGAGCTGGCGGTGTGGATGGAAAATATGTTAGGATCACTGGATTCTACGGGGAACCTGACACCAAAAAATGGAAGAAGTCATGGGATGCTTTGAGGTACTTACGGGTACAAGACAATCTCCCTTGGCTCTGTGTGGGAGATTTCAACGAGGCCATGTTCCAATCCGATCAACAAGGGGGCAATAAGTAGAGTTTCAAGCAAATGGAGGCATTCAAAGATTGTTTAGCGGAATGTGGCCTAGCTGACTTGGGTTTCTCTGGATATAGATATACATGGGATAATAGGAGACATGGAGATGCAAATGTGCAGGTCCAACTTGATCGTGCAACATGTACCAATTCCTTTCTGGAGATGTTTCCAGAGACTTATGTTGAGCATCCCATCACAGAGGAATCCGATCATCTAGCTCTCCTAGTGCATGTGTTGGAGACGGCTCCCACACAAAGGCAAAGAGGGAGCTGTGTTTTCAGATTTAGAAGCTTGGACTAAGCACGATGATTACGAGAGAATGATCTCCGATGTGTGGACTACAGCGAGTACAGGGGCCGAGGGCATTGTAGCGGTCTGGGACAAGATTCATCAAGTTTCGGGAGACATGCAAAGATGGAGTAGGCTGTATTTGGGTCTATTCATAAGAAAATTTCAACGCTCAAAATGCAGCTTGAGAAGGCAAAGGAGAAGGCGCTAGGGTTCCTCACTGGAGGTACGCGATCTTGAGGGTCAGCTAATAGAAATCTATGCCAGGGAGGAACTATATTACAGACAATGATCGCGTGTAAACTGGGTAAAGGCCAGTGACCAGAATACCAAATACTTCCAGGGTCGGGCCTCTCACAGGAGAAGGAAAAAAATACTATTCGGGCCCTAAGAAGAGAGGATGGTTCGAGGAGCATGGTAGACGAGGAAATGAGGGAGATGGCGGCAGCGTTCTATGAGAACCTTTTTACATCAGAAGGCTCGGTGGGCGTGCAAGAGTTCCTGGAGAACATAAACTCGGCTGTGACAGAAGAAATGAACGACAAGCTTACATCACGGGTGACCGACGAGGAGATTGAGTGTGCACTTTTTCAAATGGGGCCAACGAAAGCTCCGGGGCCAGATGGCCTACCTGCGTTATTCTACCAGCGGCACTGGCTGTTGGTAAGAGGAGATGTTTGCCGAGCGGTCCGGGATTTTCTTCAGGGCATCGCAGCACCAGACTCTTTCTGTGCTACCACGCTAGTGATGATACTGAAAGTAAACTCACCGGAGTTGCTTTCACAATTCTGACCTATCAATTTGTGTAACGTGCTGTACAAGATTGCTGCAAAGGTGCTTGCGAACATGCTGAAGGTAATCCTCCCAGTACTTATCTCTGAGGAACAAAGTGCGTTTGTTCCAGGGAGGATCATCATGGATAATGTGCTTGTAGCGTATGAATGTGTGCATGCGACAAGAACATGAAAACGAAAGAAACCTTTGTGTGCAGTAAAGTTGACATGACCAAGGCGTATGACAGAGTTGAGTGGATGTTTCTTGAACAAATGCTGGACAAGTTCGGTTTTGCAGAAGGCTGGATCATGATGGTAATGAGATGCGTCACCTCTGCGAGGTTTAATGTGAAATTAAATGGGGGACTTTCTAGGGTTTTTGTTCCTTCATGGGGTATCAGGCAAGGAGATCCCCTGTCCCCATACTTGTTTTTATTTTGTGTTGAAGGCTTTTCAGCAATGTTGAGGAAGGCACAAGAAGAAGGAGACATCAAAGGTGTTGGATTTGGGAGCACTAGCCCCCAAGTCACGCATCTTTTGTTTGCAGATGATAGTACTGTGTTCCTGCAGGGTATGCTGGAAAATGTTCAGGTTCTAAAGGGCATCTTGTGTCGATATGAAGCATCATCTGGGAAAAAAGTGAACCTCTAAAAGTCGTCCATCTTCTTTGGGAAAGGATGTGGACAATAACAAAAAGATGTGCTCAAACATGCCATAGGGATTGAACAAGAAGCCTTTAGCGAGAGATATCTGGGTTTACCAACGGTGGTTGGAAGATCCAAGGATGGCACATTCAGATATGTCACGGAATGCTCTAAAGGAAAGGTAATGGGTTGGAAAGGGCAAGGATTATCGAAGAAGGCCTGGGAAGTGCTTGTGAAATCAGTTCTTCAGGCTGCACCTACTCTCACTATGAGTTGTTTTCACCTCTCAAAGAAGATGTGCCGGAACTTGACATCAACCTCCTCAAAATTCTGGTGGGTGCAATGAATGGTGAGAGGAAAGTGCATTGGATTGCCTGCGATAAGATGTGTCAATCTAAACGCACAGGTGGCATGGGGTTTCGCGACCCGGAGGCTTTCAACCAAGCTTTATTGGTAAAATAGGCATGGAGGATCTTGCAGGCGCCAATGTCTCTTTGTGCTAGGGTTCTTCAGGCTCGTTACTTCAGCTGAGTGCCACTTGCCGTTCGGGTGGATCCTATACTTTTAGGAGCATACTGCATGGGAGACACCTGTTACGGGAGGGTATCATTTGGCGCATTGGGGATGGCTCTGCGGTGAATATTCATCACGATCCATGGATCCCACGCCAGGGGAGCCTGCTGCCACTGGGCGCAGCCTTCGTCCCGAGTGTGCAGAAGGTCGCTAACCAACTGGATACCACTGGTGCCACATGGGATGATACCAAGATCCAAGCGATGTTTTCTGTGGATGATGCCAACGATATAAAACAGATTACTGTTGGAGGCCCGGGCTGCCAAGATTATATTGCATGGAATTTTACAAAAAATGGTGTCTTCACTGTGAGATCAGCCTACCATCTATGGATGGCTTTGAACGTAGAAAAACAAGGAAGGCCGGGGCCATCCTAGGCTGTTCTTACACATCGGGGCTGGCTGTCTATGTGGGATACATCGGCCCCGGGGAAAGCAAAAATCCACATGTGGCGTTTGATGAAAGAAGGGCTTGCTTCGGGAGCAGAATTACTTCAACGATGAATCAAGGTAGGTGTGTTCTGTGCTACTTGTGGGCGCGAAGAAACCAGCTACCATCGCTTTTGGGGTTGCCCACATTCGATGTGTTTTTGGAAGCGGTTTAGCTCGGAGTTGGGAGTCTCAGTGGCCAACCCACCACGCAACATTGATTCCCAGAGCAAGCTGACTAGCTGGCTGCTGGAGTGGTTTGCACAGGCACAAGATATCGAGAAATCGGCAATGATACAAGCAGTGTATGGTCTCTGGCTAGCGCGTAATGATGCGAGAGATGGACAGAAGATTTCTGAGGCACATGAAATAGCATGCACTGTGACTGCTCTTGTTAAAGAATGGGATGAGATCCATTCGAAGGAGGCGGGGCTGAACGTACCAAACGAAAAGGCTACATGGGAAGCACCAGGCAATGGCTGGATCAAAGTCAATACGGATGGCTCGATGTCCAAAACTTGTGACAGGAGGGGTGCTACCATCGTCCTGCGTGATCATGAGGGTGTGTTCCGAGCAGCCTCCTGCCATTTCTTTGCATCAGCGAGCGACCCGGAGTTAATGGAACTTATGGCGTGCAAGAAGGCAATCGAGCTGGCAAGGAGAACTGAAGTCCTGAAGCTCCATCTTGAGTGCGACTCGGTGATACATCCATTTTGCATCATGCTTTTATATTGATATATATTGCATTATGGGCTGTTATTACACGTTATGTCACAATACGTATGGCTATTCTCTCTTATTTTACAAGGTTTATCATGAAGAGGGAGAATGCCGGCAGCTGGGATTCTGGGCTGGAAAAGGAGCAAATATTGGAAACCTATTCTGCGCAGCTCCAAAAGTCCTGAAACTCCACGAAAGTCATTTTTGGAATTAATGAGAATTATTGAGCGAAAGAAGTACTAGAGGGGGCCCACACCCTGGCCACAAGGGTGGGGGGCGCGCCCACCCCTACTAGGCGTGCCCCTGCCTCGTGGGCCCCCTGGTGGCCCTTCGGTGCCCATCTTCTGCTATATGAAGGCTTTTACCCTGGAAAAAAATCATAAGCAAGCTTACAGGACGAAACTCAGCCGCCACGAGGCGGAACCAATCTAGGGCTCCAGCGGAGCTGTTTGCCGGGGAAACTTCCCTCCGGGAGGGGGAAATCATCACCATCATCATCACCAACGATCCTCTCATCTAGAGGGGGTCAATCTCCATCAACATCTTCACCAGCACCATCTCCTCTCAAACCCTAGTTCATCTCTTGTATCCAATCTTGTATCAAAACCACAAATTGGTACCTATGGGTTGCTAGTAGTGTTGATTACTCCTTGTAGTTGATGCTAGTTGGTTTATTTGGTGGAAGATCATATGTTTAGATCCTTAATGCATATTAATACCCCTCTGATTATGAACATGAATATGCTTTGTGAGTAGTTACGTCTGTTCCTGAGGTCATGGGTGAAGTCTTGCTATTAGTAGTCATGTGAATTTGGTATTCGTTCAATATTTTGATGAGATGTATGTTGTCTCTCCTCTAGTGGTGTTATGTGAACGTTGACTACATGACACTTCACCATTATTTGGGCCTAGAGGAAGGCATTGGGAAGTAATAAGTAGATGATGGGTTGCTAGAGTGACAGAAGCTTAAACCCTAGTTTATGTGTTGCTTCGTAAGGGGCTGATTTGGATCCACTAGTTTCATGCTATGGTTAGGTTTACCTTAATACTTCTTTTGTAGTTGCGGATTCTTGCAATAGGGCTTAATCATAAGTGGTATGCTTGTCCAAGAAAGGGCAGTACCCAAGCACCGGTCCACCCACATATCAAATTATCAAAGTACCGAACGCGAATCATATGAGCGTGATGAAAACTAGCTTGACGATAATTCCCATGTGTCCTCGGGAGCGCTTTTCTCATTATAAGAATTTGTCCAGGCTTGTCCTTTGCTATAAAAAGGATTGGGCCACCTTGCTGCACTTTATTTACTTTCATTGCTTGTTATCCGTTACAAATTATCTTATCACAAAACTATCTGTTACCTACAATTTCAGTGCTTGCAGAGAATACCTTACTGAAAACCGCTTGTCATTTCCTTCTGCTCCTTGTTGGGTTCGACACTCTTACTTATCGAAAGGACTACGATAGATCCCCTATACTTGTGGGTCATCAAGAATCTTTTCTGTCGCTGTTGTCGGGGAGTGAAGCACCTTTGGTGAGTGGAACTTGGTAAGGAAACATTTATATAGTGTGCTCAAATTTACTGTCACTTGTTACTATGGAAATTAATCCTTTGAGGGGCTTGTTCGGGGCATCTTCGCCCCGACCAGTAGAGCAAAGAGTTGCTCCTCAACCTACTGAACCTACTGAAAATGTTTACTTTGAAATTCCTTCGGGTATGATAGAGAAACTGCTAGCTAATCCCTTTGCAGGAGATGGAACATTGCATCCCGATTTACACCTTATCTATGTGGATGAAGTTTGTGGATTATTTAAGCTTGTAGGTATACCCGATTATGTTGTTAAGAGGAAGGTCTTCCCTTTATCTTTGAAGGGAGATGCATTAACATGGTATAGGCTATGTGATGATACGAGATCTTGGGACTATAAATGATTGAAATTGGAATTTCACCAGAAGTTCTATCCTATGCATCTTGTCCATCATGATCGTAATTATATATATAATTTCTGGCCTCGCGAAGGAGAAAGCATCGCTCAAGCTTGGGGGAGGCTTAAGTCAATGTTATATTCATGCCCCAATCATGAGCTCTCAAGAGAAATGATTATTCAAAAAATTTATGCTCGGCTTTCTCTCATTGATCGCACCATGCTTGATACTTCCTGTGCTGGTTCTTATATGCTGAAGACTATTGAATTCGACTGGGACTTATTGGAAAGAATTAAACGCAACTCTGAAGATTGGGGTTCCGACGATGGTAAGGAGTCAGTTATGACACCTAAGTTTGATTGTGTTAAATCTTTTATGGATACCGATGCTTTTCATGGATTTAGCACTAAATATGGACTTGACTCTGAGATAGTAGCTTCTTTCTGTGAATCTTTTGCTACTCACGTTGATCTCCCTAAGGAGAAGTGGTTTAATATAATCCTCCCATTGAAGTAAAAGTAGTTGCACCTGTTACAGTTGAAGAAAAGACTATCACTTATAATGATCCTATTGTTCCTACTACTTATGTTGAGAAACCACCTTTCCCTGTTAGGATAAAGGATCATGCTAAAACTTCAGGTGTTTTTCGTAAAAGTAATACTAGAACATATACACCTCCTGAGCAAATTAAAGTTGAACCTAGTATTGCCATGGTTAAAGATCTCTTGGCTGATAATATTGATGGGCATGTTATTTATTTCTGTGAGGAAGCTGCTAATATTGCTAAACCCGATGCTAAGATACATAGACCTGTTATAGGCATGCCTGTTATTTCTGTTAAAATAGGAGATCATTGTTATCATGGCTTATGTGATATGGGTGCTAGTTCCAGTGCAATACCTATTTCCTTATATGAAGAAATTATGCATGATATTGCACCCGCTGAGTTAGAAGGTATTGATGTTACTATTAAACTTGCAAATAGAGATACTATTTCACCGATTGGGATTGTTAGAGATGTTGAAGTCTTGTGTGGGAAAGTTAAATATCCTGCTGATTTTCTTGTTGTTGGTTCCCCACAAGATAGCTTTTGTCCCATTATATTTGGTAGACCCTTCTTAAATACTGTCAATGCTAGGATTGATTGCAAAAAGGATGTTGTTACAATTGGCTTGGGGACATGAGTTTAACTTTGCCAAATTTCATAGACAACCCCATGATAAAGAATTGCTTAGTAAAGATGAAATTATGGGTCTTGCTTCTATTGTCGTGCCTCCTACTAATCCTTTAGAACAATATTTGCTAGACCATGAAAATCATATGTTTATGAATGAAAGAAGGGAGATAGATGAAGTATTCTTTCAACAGGGTCCTATTCTGAAACACAACTTGCCTGTTGAAATCCTAGGGGATCCCCCTCCACCCATGAGTGATCCCGTGTTTGAGCTTAAACTATTACCTGATAATCTTAAATATGCTTATCTTGATGAAAATAAGATACATCCTGTTATTATTAGTGCTAACCTTTCAGAGCAGGAAGAGGAAAGATTATTGAAAACTCTGAAGAAGCACTGTTCTGCTATTGGATATACTCTCGATGATCTTAAGGGCATTAGTCCCACTCTATGCCAACACAAAATTAAATTGGACGAAGGCTCCAAACCAGTTAGAGATCATCAACGACGGTTAAATCCTAAGATGAAAGAAGTGGTAAGAAAGGAGATACTAAAGCTCCTTGAGGCAGGTATAATTTATCCCGTTGCTGATAGTGAGTGGGTAAGTCCTGTCCATTGTGTCCCTAAGAAGGGAGGTATTACTGTCGTTCCTAATGATAAAGATGAATTGATCCCGCAAAGAATTATTATAGGTTATAGGATGGTAATTGATTTCCGTAAATTAAATAAAGCTACTAAGAAAGATTATTACCCTTTACCTTTTATTGATCAAATGCTAGAAAGACTATCCAAACATACACATTTCTGCTTTCTAGATGGTTATTCTGGTTTCTCTCAAATACCTGTGTCAGCGGACGATCAAGCAAAGACTACTTTTACTTGCCCTTTCGGTACTTTTGCTTATAGACATATGCCTTTTGGTTTATGTAATGCACCTGCAACCTTTCAAAGATGTATGATGGCTATATTCTCTGACTTTTGTGAAAAGATTTGTGAGATATTCATGGATGATTTCTCCGTTTATGGATCCTCTTTTGATGATTGCTTGAGCAACCTTGATCGAGTTTTGTAGAGATGCGAAGACACTAGTCTCGTCTTGAATTGGGAAAAGTGCCACTTTATGGTTAATGAAGGCATTGTCTTGGGGCATAAAATTTCTGGAAGAGGTATCAAGTTGATAAAGCTAAAGTTGATGCTATTGAAAAGATGTCGTGTCCCAAGGACATTAAAGGTATAAGAAGTTTCCTTGGTCATGTCGGTTTTTATAGGAGGTTCATTAAGGACTTTTCTAAAATCTCTAGGCCTCTAACTAATATATTGCAAAAAGATATCCCTTTTGTCTTTGATGATGATTGTGTAGAAGCATTTGTAATACTTAAGAAAGCTTTGATCACTGCACCTATTGTTTAGCCACCTGATTGGAATTTACCCATTGAAATTATGTGTGATGCTAGTGATTATGCTGTAGGTGCTGTTTTAGGGCAAAGAGTTGATAAGAAATTAAATTTTATCCAGTATGCTAGTAAAACTCTTGACACTACCCAGAGAAATTATGCTACTACTGAAAAAGAATTCTTAGCAGTTGTATTTGCTTGTGATAAGTTCAGACCTTATATTGTTGATTCTAAAGTAACTATTCACATTGATCATGCTGCTATTAAATATCTTATGGAAAAGAAAGATGCTAAACCTAGACTTATTAGATGGGTTCTCTTGCTCCAAGAATTTGATTTGCATATTATTGATAGAAAGGGAGCTGAGAACCCCATTGCAGACAACTTGTCTAGGTTAGAGAATATTCTTGATGAGCCACTACCTATTTATGATAGCTTTCCTGATGAATAATTAGTGGTCATAAATGCTTCTCGTACTGCTCCATGGTATGCTGATTATGCTAATTACATTGTTGCTAAATTTATACCACCTAGTTTCACATACCAACAAAAGAAAAAGTTCTTTTATGATTTAAGACATTACTTCTGGTATGACCCACACCTGTATAAAGAAGGAGTAGATGGTGTTATTAGACGTTGTGTACCTGAGCATGAACAGGAACAGATCCTACGCAAGTGTCACTCTGAACCATATGGAGGACACCACGCTGGAGATAGAACTGCACATAAGGTATTGCAATCCGGTTTTATTGGCCTACTCTCTTCAAAGATGCCCGTAAGTTTGTCTTGTCTTGCGATGAATGTCAGAGAATTGGTAATATTAGTAGATGTCAAGAAATGCCTATGAATTATTCTCTGGTTATTGAACCATTTGATGTTTGGGGCTTTGATTATATGGGACCTTTTCCTGCCTCTAATGGATATACACATATTTTAGTTGCTGTTGATTATGTTACTAAGTGGCTAGAAGCTATTCCAACTAGTAGTGCTGATCATAACACCTCTATTAAGATGCTTAAGGAAGTTATTTTTTCTGAGATTTGGAGTCCCTAGATACTTAACGACTGATGGTGGTTCACATTTTATTCATGGTGCTTTTTGTAAAATGCTTGCTAAGTATGATGTTAATCATAGAATTGCATCCCCTTATCACCCGCGTCTAGTGGTCAAGTAGAATGGAGTAATAGAGAGCTCAAATTAATTTTGCAAAAGACTATTAATAGATCTAGAAAGAATTGGTCCAAGAATCTTGATGATACATTATGGGCCTATAGAACTGCATATAAAAATCCTATGGGTATGTCTCCATATGAGATGTTTTATGGAAAAGAATGTCACTTACCTCTCGAACTTGGACATAAGGCATATTGGGCCATTAAAGAGCTCAACTACGATTTCAAAATTGCCGGTGAGAAGAGGTTATTTGACATTAGCTCACTTGATGAATGGAGAACCCAAGCCTATGAGAATGCCAAGCTGTTTAAAGAAAAAGTTAAAAGATGGCATGACAAAAGAATACAAAAGCGTGAGTTTAACGTGGGTGATTATGTGTTGCTTTTCAACTCTCGTTTAAGATTTTTTGCAGGAAAACTTCTCTCTGAATGGGAAGGTCCTTACGTTATCAAGGAGGTTTATCGTTCCGGTGCCATAAAAATCAACAACTTCGGAGGCACAAGTCCGAGGGTGGTGAACGGTCAAAGAATCAAACATTATATCTCAGGTAACCCTATAAATGTTGAAACTAATATTATTGAAACCGTAACCCTGGAGGAATACATAAGGGACACTTTCCAGAACATTTCAGACTCCGAAAAGGAATATGCATGTGGTACGGTAAGTAAACCGACTCCAAAACAATTCTAATAACAATTTTTCTCCGTTTTGGGATATTTAAGAAAATAGGAAAATAAGAAGTAGTCCGGGAAGGGCACGAAGCCTCCACGAGGGTGGAGGGCGCGCCCACCCATACTGGGCGCACCCCCTGCCTCGTGGGCACCTCGTGTGCTCTCCAGACTCCGTTTTCGTGCACGATACTTCTTTTGGTCGGTAAAAATTCATTATATAATCTCCCGAAGGTTTTGACCACTATATCACGCAAAAATCTTTTGTTTTTGTTTCGAGCTGTTTTTGTTACAGATTTAGAGCGAGATGTCTTCTCAAGAGTCAGTCGGGGAGAGTCGGGTGTCCCACCCGACGCTAGGCCCAGGAGCAAACAGCGATGCTTATCACTTTGGACCATCAACGGAGGATGAGATGGAGGCCGACTTGAAAAGCATAGATGCCATGGAGGAGGATCAAGAAGTTACCTCTCACTTCCAAGCAGGATCCATGGTGGGGGAACTACAGAGCTCAACTATTCCAAACTCAGTCATCCCTTCCAATGTTAAATTTCTTTCTTATGAAAATATGAAAAAGAGTGTCACTTGTTCTCCAGAAGCTATGCAGCATCCTTGGGTAAAAGGAGCTTTAGCCGTTAGGGGCAAGCTCCGCAAGGAAAATATGGACCTCAAGCAACAAGTTAATAAGCTCGAGGAGGAGAATCGTATCCTGAGGGGCATCATCGCCAAGAAGATCAGAACACCAACTCTGAAGAAGGAGACATAATCACATGGGTATGAGCACTCCCCTTGGCAACCGCCAAGCTTGGGGGAGTTGCCTCGGTATCTATCACCATCACACTCCTATCTTTACCGTTTTTCTTAGTTCGATCCTTTTGGTAATATCTTGATCTAGTAGAATAAAGTTTTGGTATGATTTAGTTTTGAGTTTTGTTTTGTGATCTCTCTATGTAACCGAGTCCGTGAGCTATAAAATAAAGATTAGTGTTGAGTCAAGGGCTTTGCTATCTTTCTATGATCTTGAGAAAATAGAAAGAATAAAAATAAATAAAAGAGTTCATATTGATCTTATGGATAGTAATGACTTAACATATAAAGATTATGAGGCTTAAAAGTTGTTAAGAGTTGGCAAACATAGTTTTGGTCATCGTTGCAATTAATAGGAAGTAATAAAGAAAGGGAGGCTTTCACATATAAATATACTATCTTGGACATCTTTTACGATTGTGAGCACTCATTAAAGTATGACATGCTAAAGAGTTGATGTTGGACAAGGAAGACAACATAATGGGTTATGTTTTCTCACATCTCAGTTAAAGTATATTGTCATGGATCATTCAAACATGTTGAGCTTGCCTTTCCCCCTCATGCTAGCCAAATTCCTTGCACCAAGTAGAGATACTACTTGTGCTTCCAAATATCCTTAAACCCAGTTTTTGCCATGAGAGTCCACCATATCTACCTATGGATTGAGTAAGATCATTCAAGTAAGTTGTCATGTTGCAAGCAATAAAAATTGCTCTCTAAATATGTATGACTTATTAGTGCGGAGAAAATAAGCTTTATAAGATCGTGTGATATGGAAGTAATAAAAGCGATGGACTGCATAATAAAGGTTCATATCACAAGTGGCAATATAAAGTGACGTTCTTTTGCATTAAGATTTTGTGCATCCAACCCTAAAAGCACATGACAACCTCTGCTTCCCTCTGCGAAGGGCCTATCTTTTTACATTATGCAAGAGTCAAGGTGATCTTCACCTTTCCCTTTTTCATTTTATCCTTTTGGCAAGCACCTCATGTTGGGAAGATCATGATATATATATATATATATATATATATATCCAATTGGATGTAAGTTAGCATGAACTATTATTGTTGACATTACCCTTGAGGTAAAACGTTGGGAGGCAACATTATAAGCCCCTATCTTTCTCTGTGTCCGATTAAAACTCTAGAACCATAAGTATTGCGTGAGTGTTAGCAATTGTAGAAGACTATATGATAGTTGAGTATGTGGACTTGATGAAAAGCTCTATTCTTGACTCTTTCCGATGTTATGATAAATTGCATTGCTTCAATGACTGAGATTGTAGTTTGTTAGTTCTTAATGAAGTTTCTGAACCATACTTGACATTGTGAATAGCTTGTTACTTGAGCATAAGAAATCATAGGACAAAATCTATATATGTTGCTGTTATCAGAATGATCATGATGCCCTCATGTTCGTATTTTATTTTTATCGACACCTCTATCTCTAAACATGTGGACATATTTTTCGATATCGGCTTCCGCTTGAGGACAAGCGAGGTCTAAGCTTGGGGGAGTTGATACGTCCATTTTGCATCATGCTTTTATATCGATATTTATTGCATTATGGTCTGTTATTACATGTTATGTCACAATACTTATGGCTATTCTCTCTTATTTTACAAGGTTTATCATGAAGAGGGAGAATGCCGACAGCTGGGATTCTGGGCTGGAAAAAGAGCAAATATTGGAAACCTATTCTGCGCAGCTCCAAAAGTCCTGCAACTCCACAAAAGTCATTTCTGGAATTAATGAGAATTATTGAGCGAAAGAAGTACCAGAGAGGCCCATGATACGTCCATTTTGCATCATGCTTTTATATCAATATTTATTGCATTATGGGCTGTTATTAAACATTATATCTCAATATTTATGGCTATTCTCTCTTATTTTACAAGGTTTACCATGAAGAGGGGGAATGCCGATAGCTGGAATTCTGGCTGGAAAAGGAACAAACATTGGAAACCTATTCTCCACTGCTCCAAAAATCCTGAAACTCCACGGAACCTATTTTTGGAATTAATAAGAATTATTGAGCGGAAGGAGTACACCAGGGGGCCCACACCCTATCCAGGAGGGTGGGGGCGCCCCCCCTACTAGGCGCGCCCCCTGTCTCCCGGCCCCCCTGGTGGCCCTCCGGTGTCCATCTTCTGCTATATGAGGGCTTTTACCCTGGAAAAAAATCGTGGGCAAGCTTACGGGACGAAACTCTGCCGCCACGAGGCAGAACCTTGGCGGAACCAATCTAGGGCTCTGGTGGAGCTGTTCTGCCGGGGCACTTCCCTCTGGGAGGGGAAAATCATCACCAACGTCATCACCAACGATCCTCTCATCGGGAGGGGGTCAATCTCCATCAACATCTTCACCAGCACTATCTTCTCTCAAAACCCTAGTTCATCTCTTGTATCCAATCTTGTATGAAAACCACAAATTGGTACCTGTGGGTTGCTAGTAGTGTTGATTACTCCTTGTAGTTGATGCTAATTGGTTTACTTGGTGGAAGATCATATGTTCAGATCCTTAATGCATATTATTACCCCTCTGATTATGAACATGAATATGCTTTGTGAGTAGTTACGTTTGTTCCTGAGGACATGGGTGAAGTCTTGCTATTAGTAGTCATGTGAATTTGGTATTCGTTCGATATTTTGATGAGATGTATGTTGTCTTTTCCTCTAGTGGTGTTATGTGAACGTCGACTACATGACACTTCACCATTATTTGGGCCTAGAGGAAGGCATAGGGAAGTAATAAGTAGATGATGGATTGCTAGAGTGACAGAAGCTTAAACCCTAGTTTATGCGTTGCTTCGTTAGGGGCTGATTTGGATCCATATGTTTAATGCTGTGGTTAGGTTTACCTTAATACTACTTTTGTAGTTGCGGACGCTTGCAATAGGGGTTAATCATAAGTGGGATGCTTGTCCAAGTAAGGGCAGTACCCAAGCACCAGTCCACCCACATATCAAATTATCAAAGTACCGAACGCGAATCATATGAATGTGATGAAAACTAGCTTGACGATAATTCCCATGTGTCCTCGGGAGCTCCTTTCTCATTATTAGAAATTGTCCAGGCTTATCCTTTGCTACATAAAGGATTGGGCCACCTTGCTGAGCTTTATTTACTTTGTTTACTTGTTACTCGTTACTATTTATCTTATCACAAAACTATATATCACCTACAATTTCAGTGCTTGCAGAGAAAACCTTACTGAAAACTGCTTATCCTTTCCTTCTGCTCCTCGTTGGGTTCGACACTCTTACTTATCGAAAGGACTACGATAGATCCCCTACACTTGTGGGTCATCAGCCCATGCCCTGGCCACGAGGGTGGGGGGTGCGCCCACCCCTACTGGGCGCGCCCCGCTGCCTCGTGGGCCCCTTGGTGGCCCTCCGGTGCCCATCTTCTGCTATATGAAGGCATTTACCCTGGAAAAAATCATAAGCAAGCTTATGAAACGAAACTCCGCCGCCACGAGGCAGAACCTTGGTGCAACTGATAACCCACAAGTGTAGGGGATCGCAACAGCTTTCGAGGGTAAAGTATTCAACCCAAGGGGAGCCAAATAATATTCTTGAGTATTAGCAGTTGAGTTGTCAATTCAACAACACCTGGATAACTTAGTATCTGCAGCAACGTATTTAGTAGCAAAGTAATATGATAATAAAGGTAACGGTAGCAAAAGTAATGTTTTTGGGTTTTGTAGTGATTGTAGCAAGAGCAACGGAAAAGTAAATCAGCGAAGCACAATATGTGAAAAGCTCATAGGCATTGGATTAGTGATGGATAATTATGTCGGATGCGATTCCTCATGTAATAGCTATAACATAGGGTGACACAGAACTAGCTCCAGTTCATCGATGTAATGTAGGCATATATTCCGTAAATAGTCATACGTGCTTATGGAAAAGAACTTGCATGACATCTTTTGTCCTACCCTCCCGTGGCAGCGGGGTCCTAGCGGAAACTAAGGGATATTAAGGCCTCCTTTTAATAGAGAACCGGAACAAAGCATTAGCATATAGTGAATACATGAACTCCTCAAACTACGGTCATCACCGAGAAGTATCCCGATTATTGTCACTTCGGGGTTGTCGGATCATAACACATAATAGGTGACTATAGACTTTCAAGATAGGATCAAGAACACACATATATTCATGAAAACATAATAGGTTCAGATCTGAAATCAGGGCACTCGGGCCTTAGTGACAAGCATTAAGCACAGCAAAGTCATAGCAACATCAATCTCAGAACATAGTGGATACTAGGGATCAAACCCTAACAAAACTAACTTGATTACATGGTAAATCTCATCCAACCCATCACCGTCCAGCAAGCCTACGATGGAATTACTCACGCACAGCGGTGAGCATCATGAAATTGGTGATGGAGGATGGTTGATGATGACGACGATGATGAATCCCCCTCTCCGGAGCCCCGAACGGACTCTAGATCAGCCCTCCCGAGAGAGATTAGGGCTTGGTGGCGGCTCCGTGATACGTCCATTTTGCATCATGCTTTTATATCAATATTTATTGCATTATAGGCTGTTATTACACATTATATCTCAATACTTATGGCTATTCTCTCTTATTTTACAAGGTTTACCATGAAGAGGGGGGATGCCGGCATTTGGAATTCTGGCTGGAAAAGGAGCAAACGTTGGAAACCTATTCTGCACAGCTCCAAAAGTCCTAAAACTCCACGAAACAACTTTTTGGAATTAATAAGAATTTCTGAGCGAAAGAAATAGGCCAGGGGGCCCACACCCTGTCCAGGAGACAGGGGGCGCCCCCCCTATAGGGCGCGCCCCCTATCTCCTGGGCCCCCTGGTGGGCCTCCGGCGTCCATCTTCTGCTATATCATCACTTTTACCCTGGAAAAAATCATGGGCAAGCTTACGGGACGAAACTCCGCCGCCACGAGGCGGAACCTTGGCGGAATCAATCTAGGGCTCTGGCGGAGCTGTTCTGCCGGGGACACTTCCCTCCGGGAGGGGGAAATCATCACCAACGTCATCACCAACGATCCTCTCATCGGGAGGGGGTCAATCTCCATCAACATCTTCACCAGCACCATCTCCTCTCAAAACCCTAGTTCATCTCTTGTATCCAATCTTGTATCAAAACCACAAATTGGTACCTGTGGGTTGCTAGTAGTGTTGATTACTCCTTGTAGTTGATGCTAATTGGTTTACTTGGTGGAAGATCATATGTTCAGATCCTTTATGCATATTATTACTCCTCTGATTATGAACATGAATATGCTTTGTGAGTAGTTACGTTTGTTCCTGAGGACATGGGTGAAGTCTTGCTATTAGTAGTCATGTGAATTTGGTATTCGTTCGATATTTTGATGAGATGTATGTTGTCTTTTCCTCTAGTGGTGTTATGTGAACGTCGACTACATGACACTTCACCATTATTTGGGCCTAGAGGAAGGCATGGGGAAGTAATAAGTAGATGATGGGTTGCTAGAGTGACAGAAGCTTAAACCCTAGTTTATGCGTTGCTTCGTTAGGGGCTGATATGGATCCATATGTTTAATGTTGTGGTTAGGTTTACCTTAATACTTCTTTTGTAGTTGCGGATGCTTGCAATAGGGGTTAATCATAAGTGGGATGCTTGTCCAAGTTAGGGCAGTACCCAAGTACCGGTCCACCCACATATCAAATTATCAAAGTACCGAACGCGAATCATATGAACGTGATGAAAACTAGCTTGACGATAATTCCCAATGTGTCCTCGGGAGCTCCTTTATCATTATTAGAAATTGTCCAGGCTTATCCTTTGCTACATAAAGGATTGGGCCACCTTGCTGCACTTTATTTACTTTATTTACTTGTTGCTCGTTACTATTTATCTTATCACAAAACTATCTATTACCTACAATTTCAGTGCTTGCAGAGAAAACCTTACTGAAAACCGCTTATCATTTCCTTCTGCTCCTCGTTGGGTTCGACACTCTTACTTATCGAAAGGACTACGATAGATCCCCTACACTTGTGGGTCATCAAGACTCTTTTCTGGCGCCGTTGCCGGGGAGTGTAGCGCTTTTGGTGAGTGGAACTTGGTAAGGAAACATTTATATAGTGTGCTGAAATTTTCTGTTACTTGTCACTATGGAAACTAATCCTTTGAGGGGCTTGTTTGGGGTATCTTCACCCCAACCAGAAGAGCAAAGAGTTGCTCCTCAACCTACTGAACTTTATGAAAATATTTACTTTGAGATTCCTTCGGGTATGATAGAGAAACTGCTAGCTAATCCATTTGCAGGAGATGGAACATTGCATCCCGATTTACACCTTATCTTTGTGGATGAAGTTTGTGGATTATTTAAGCTTGCAGGTATTCCCGATGATGTTGTCAAAAGGAAGGTCTTCCCTTTATCTTTGAAGGGAGATGCATTGACATGGTATAGGCTATGTGATGATACGAGATCTTGGAATTATAAGCGATTGAAGTTGGAATTTCACCAGAAGTTCTATCCTATGCATCTTGTTCATCGTGATCGTAATTACATATATAATTTCTGGCCTCGCGAAGGAGAAAGCATCGCTCAAGCTTGGGGGAGGCTTAAGTCAATGTTATATTCATGCCCCAATCATGAGCTCTCTCGGGAAATGATTATTCAGAATTTTTATGCTCGGCTTTCTCTTGATAATCGCAACCTGCTCGATACTTCCTGTGCTGGTTCTTATATGCTGAAGACTATTGATTTCAAATGGGACTTATTGGAAAGAATTAAACGCAACTCTGAAGATTGGGGTTCCGACGATGGTAAGGAGTCAGGTATGACACCTAAGTTCGATTGTGTTAAATCTTTTATGGATACCGATGCTTTTCGTGGATTTAGCGCTAAGTATGGACTTGACTCTGAGATAGTAGCTACTTTTTGTGAATCTTTTGCTACTCACGTTGATCTCCCTAAAGAGAAGTGGTTTAAATATAATCCTCCTGTTGAAGTGAAAGTAGTTGCACCTATTACAGTCGAAGAAAAGACTATTACCTATAGTGATCCTATTGTTCCTACTGCTTATGTTGAAAAACCTCCTTTTCCTGTTAGGATAAAGGATCATGCTAAAGCTTCGACTGTTGTTCGTAAGAGTAATACTAGGACTTATACACCTCCTGAGCAAATTAATGTTGAACCTAGTATTGCTATGGTTAAAGATCTCTTGGATGAGGACTTAGATGGGCATGTTATTTCTTTCTTGGGTGAGACTGCTAATATTGCTAGACCTGATACTAAGACACGTAGACCTGTCGTAGGCATGCCTGTTATTTCTGTTAAAATAGGAGATCATTGTTATCATGGCTTATGTGATATGGGTGCTAGTGCTAGTGCGATACCTTATGATCTTTATAAAGAAATTATGCACGACATTGCACCCGTTGAATTAGAAGACATTGATGTTACTATTAAGCTTGCTAATAGGGATACCATTAAACCTATTGGGATTGTTAGAGATGTTGAAGTTTTGTGTGGGAAGGTTAAATACCCTGCTGATTTTCTTGTTCTTGGTTCCCCACAAGATGATTTTTGTCCCATTATTTTTGGTAGACCCTTCTTGAATACTGCTAGTGCTAAGATTAATTGTGAAAAGAATATTGTCACTGTTGGCATAGATGGTATGTCTCATGAGTTTAATTTCGCTAAGTTTAGTAGACAACCTCGTGAAAGGGAACCACCTAGTAAGGATGAGATTATTGGTCTTGCTTCCATTGTTGTTCCTCCAACTGATCCGTTAGAACAATATTTGCTAGACCATGAAAACGATATGTTTATGAAGGAAAGGGAAGAAATAGATGAAGTGTTCCTTAAACAGGAACCTATGCTGAAACATAACCTTCCCGTTGAAATTCTTGGGGATCCCCCTCCACCCAAGGGTGATCCCGTGTTTGAACTCAAACCATTACCTGATAATCTTAAGTATGCTTATCTTGATGAAAAAGAAATATATCCTGTTATTATTAGTGCTAACCTTTCAGAGAAAGAAGAAGAAAGATTATTGAAAACTCTAAATAAGCACCTAGCAGCTATTGGATATACTCTGGATGATCTTAAGGGCATTAGTCCCACATTATGTCAACACAAGATTTTAGTGGAGAAAGATGCCAAACCAGTTAGAGATCCTCAAAGACGATTAAATCCCAAGATGAAGGAAGTGGTAAGAAAGGAGATACTAAAGCTCCTTGAGGCAGGTATTATTTATCCCGTTGCTGATAGTGAATGGGTAAGCCCTGTCCATTGTGTCCCTAAAAAGGGAGGTATTACCGTTGTTCCTAATGATAAATATGAATTGACCCCGCAAAGAATTATTACAGGTTATAGGATGGTAATTGATTTCCGTAAGTTAAATAAAGCTACTAAGAAAGATCATTACCCTTTACCTTTTATTGATCAAATGCTAGAAAGGCTATCCAAACACACACATTTTTGCTTTCTAGATGGTTATTCTGGTTTCTCTCAGATACCTGTGTCAGCGAAGGATCAATCTAAAACTACTTTTACTTGCCCTTTTGGTACTTTTGCTTATAGACGTATGCCTTTTGGTTTATGTAATGCACCTGCTACCTTTCAAAGATGCATGATGGCTATATTCTCTGATTTTTGTGAAAAGATTTGTGAGGTATTCATGGATGACTTCTCCGTCTATGGATCCTCTTTTGATGATTGTTTGAGCAACCTTGATCGAGTTTTGCAGAGATGCGAAGACACTAGTCTCGTCCTGAATTGGGAAAAGTGTCACTTTATGGTTAATGAAGGCATTGTCTTGGGGCACAAGATCTCCGAGAGAGGTATTGAAGTTGATAAAGCCAAAGTTGATGCTATTGAAAAGATGCCATGTCCCAAGGACATAAAAGGTATAAGAAGTTTCCTTGGTCATGCCGGTTTTTATAGGAGGTTCATTAAGGACTTTTCTAAAATCTCTAGGCCTCTGACTAATTTATTGCAAAAAGATATTCCTTTTGTCTTTGATGATGATTGTGTAGAAGCGTTTGAAGTACTTAAGAAAGCTTTGATCACTGCACCTATTGTTCAGCCACCTGATTGGAATTTACCTTTTGAAATTATGTGCGATGCTAGTGATTATGCTGTAGGTGCTGTTTTAGGGCAAAGAGTTGATAAGAAATTGAATGTTATCCAGTATGCTAGTAAGACTCTTGATACTGCCCAGAGAAATTATGCTACTACTGAAAAAGAGTTCTTAGCAGTTGTGTTTGCATGTGATAAGTTTAGACCTTATATTGTTGATTCCAAAGTTACTATTCACACTGATCATGCTGCTATTAAATATCTTATGGAAAAGAAAGATGCTAAGCCTAGACTCATTAGATGGGTTCTCTTGCTCCAAGAATTTGACTTGCATATTATTGATAGAAAGGGAGCTGAGAACCCCGTTGCAGATAACTTGTCTAGGTTAGAGAATGTTCTTGATGACCCACTGCCTATTAATGATAGCTTTCCTGATGAACAATTAGCGGTCGTCAATGCTTCTCGTACTGCTCCTTGGTATGCTGATTATGCTAATTACATTGTTGCTAAATATTTACCGCCTAGTTTCACATACCAGCAAAAGAAAAAGTTCTTTTATGATTTAAGACATTACTTCTGGGATGATCCACACCTTTATAAAGAAGGAGTAGATGGTGTTATTAGACGTTGTGTGCCTGAGCATGAACAGGAACAGATTCTACGTAAGTGTCACTCTGAATCTTATGGAGGACACCACGCTGGAGATAGAACTGCACACAAGGTACTACAATCTGGTTTTTATTGGCCTACTCTCTTCAAAGATGCTCGTAAGTTTGTCTTATCTTGTGATGAATGTCAAAGAATAGGTAACATTAGTAGACGTCAAGAAATGCCTATGAATTATTCTCTTGTTATTGAACCGTTTGATGTTTGGGGCTTTGATTATATGGGACCTTTTCCTGCCTCTAATGGTTATACACATATTTTAGTTGCTGTTGATTACGTTACTAAGTGGGTAGAAGCTATTCCAACTAGTAGTGCTGATCATAACACTTCTATTAAAATGCTTAAAGAAGTTATTTTTCCGAGGTTTGGAGTCCCTAGATATCTTATGACTGATGGTGGTTCACATTTTATTCATGGTGCTTTCCGTAAGATGCTTGCTAAGTATGATGTCAATCATAGAATAGCATCTCCTTATCATCCGCAGTCTAGTGGTCAAGTAGAGTTGAACAATAGAGAGCTCAAATTAATTTTGCAAAAGACTGTGAATAGATCTAGAAAGAATTGGTCCAAAAAACTTGATGATGCATTATGGGCCTATAGAACTGCATACAAAAATCCTATGGATATGTCTCCTTATAAGATGGTTTATGGAAAAGCGTGTCATTTGCCTCTTGAACTTGAACATAAAGCATATTGGGCTATTAAAGAGCTCAATTATGACTTCAAACTTGCCGGTGAGAAGAGGTTATTTGATATTAGCTCACTTGATGAATGGAGAACCCAAGCCTATGAGAATGCCAAGCTTTTCAAAGAAAAATTCAAACGCTGGCATGATAAGAGGATACAAAAGCGTGAGTTTAACGTAGGGTATTATGTGTTATTATTCAACTCTCGTTTAAGATTTTTTGCAGGAAAACTTCTCTCAAAATGGGAAGGTCCCTACATTATCGAGGAGGTCTATCGTTCTGGTGCTATAAAAATCAACAACTTCGAAGGCACAAATCCGAGGGTGGTAAACGGTCAAAGAATTAAACACTATATTTCAGGTAATCCTATCAATGTTGAAACTAATATTATTGAAACCGTAACCCCTGAGGAATACATAAGGGAAACTTTCCAGAATGTTCCAGACTCTAAAAAGGTTTATATATGTGGTACGGTAAGTAAACCGACTCCGAAACAACTCCAATGGCAATTTTTATCAGTTTTAGAATATTTAGGAATTTTAGGAAGAAAGAAGTAGTCCGAAAGGGACACGAGGGCCCCACGAGAGAGGAGGGCGCGCCCCCCTGTCTCGTGAGCACCTCGTGTGC
The DNA here is from genome assembly GCF_018294505.1 of Triticum aestivum. Lineage (NCBI taxonomy): Eukaryota > Viridiplantae > Streptophyta > Magnoliopsida > Poales > Poaceae > Triticum > Triticum aestivum. Next base: position 81,062,279 of record NC_057801.1, on the reverse strand, counting down.
TTCCCGGACTCCGTTTTCTTGTATGTTACATATTTTGGTCGGTAAAAATTCATTATATATACTCCCGAAGGTGTTGACCACCGTATCACGCAAATATCCTCTGTTTTCGTTTCGAGCTGTTTCTGTTTCAGATCTAGAGCATCATGGCATTTCCAAGCGCTCCCAAGGACAAGTTTTTTGAGAGGGTTATCAACCCCTATCTCGCGGAGGTACTACAACACCCTCAAACCATTGAGATGCGTGAGGGGGTGCTGCACATCCGCAATGTGGAGGGACCAAGGCGTACCGGGAGCGTGGAGACAAAGCTCGAAGCCGTGGAGCAGGAAGTTTTCAAGTGTCAAGGGATGGTGGAGCGTGGACTCAACGCCAACTAGATGATGATCACGGAGTTCACCAACAACCACAAGATAGATGCTAAAGTCATTGGGGAGACCATCTTCAAGCTTCAAGAGAAAATCGAGCACCTCCAAGCCCAGATCTATGACCTGCAAAACCAGAACTGTGAGTATGAATATAGATTCAAGCAAATGAGTTTGGCTGCAGATTTAAGGATCCTGGAGACTCGATCATCCTTTTATGATGGAGAGCCTATGCCTTGGAAGACGAACGACAAGCCTACATCATCAACAACTCCTACTTCACCACCTCCGAGGAAATAATCACATGGGTATGGGCACCCCCTTGGCAACTGCCAAGCTTGGGGGAGGTGCCCCGGTATCGTATCACCATCACACTCCTATCTTTACCGCTTTATTTAGTTCGATCCTTTTAGTAGTATCTTGATCTAGTAGTTTGAAGTTTTGATATCAAGTAGTTTTGAGTTTTGCTTTGTGATCTCTTTATGTAATCGAGTCCGTGTGCTATCTATAATAAAGATTAGTGTTGAGTCAAGGGCTTTGCTATGTTGCTATGATCTTGAGAAAGTAGAAAGAATAAAAGAGTTCATATTGATCTTATGGATAGTGATAACTTCACACATAGAAAGTATGAGGCATAAAAATTGTTGAGAGTTGATGAACGTAGCCTTGGTCATCGTTGCAATTAATAGGAAGTGATAAGGAAAGAGGGGTTCACATATAAATATATTATCTTGGACATCTTTTATGATTGTGAAGCACTCATTAAGTATGACATGCTAAAAGAGTTGATGTTGGACAAGGAAGACAACGTAATGGTTTATGTTTTCCGACATCTCAGTTAAAGTATATTGTCATTGACCTTCCAAACATGTTGAGCTTGCCTTTCCCCCTCATGCTAGCCAAATTCCTTGCACCAAGTAGAGATACTACTTGTGCTTCCAAATACCCTTAAACCCAGTTTTGCCATGAGAGTCCACCATACCTACCAATGGATTGAGTAAGATCCTTCAAGTAAGTTGTCATTGGTGCAAGCAATAAAAATTGCTCTCTAATTATGTATGACTTATTAGTGCGGAGAAAATAAGCTTTGTACGAACTTGTTGTGGAAGTAATAAAAGCGACGGACTGCATAATAAAGGTCCACATACAAGGGGCA